>NW_027332024.1:0-300000 GCF_048418815.1 Hemitrygon akajei | reverse complement strand
TCATCCCATCCAAAGATACACAGAAACATAGAAAACCTACAGCACAATACAGGCCCTTCGGCCCACAAAGCCTCTCATCATCTTATGCACCTCTATCAGGTCACCTCTCATCCTTCGTCGCTCCAAGGAGAGAAGGCCGAGTTCACTCAACCTATTCTCATAAGGTATGCTCCCCAATCTAGGCAATACCCTTGTTAATCTCCTCTGCACCCTTTCTATGTCTTCCACATGCTTCATTCAGTGAGGTGACGAGAACGGAGCACAGTTCTCCAAGTGGGGTTAGACCAGCGTCCCATATAGCTGCAACACTACCTCTGGACTCCTAAATTCAATTGCACTATTAATGAAGGTCAATACACCTTACGCATTTTTAACCTGAGTCAACCTTCGCAGCTGCTTTGAGCGTCAATGGACCTGGGCCCCAAGATCCCTCTGATCCTCCACATTGCCAAGAGTCCAACCATTAATACTGTATTCTGCCATCATATTTGACCTATCAAAGTTAATATCTCACACTTATCTGGGCTGTACTCTATCTGCCATTTCTCAGCCCAGTTTTGCATCTTTTCAATGTCCAGCTGTAACCTTTGATAGCCTTCCACACTATCCACAACACCTTCAACCTTTGTGTCATCAGCAAACAGACTAACCCATCCCACCTCTTTCACATCCTGGTCGTTTATGCCAATCACGAAGAGTAAGGTCCCAGAACAGATCCTGGAGGCACTGCACTGATGACCGAACTCCAGGCAGAATATGACCCGTCTACAACCGATCTTGCCTTCTTTAGGCAAGTCAATTCTGGATCCACAAAGCAATGTCCGCTTGAATCTCATCCCTCCTTACTTTCTCAATAAGCCTTGCAGAGGGTACCTTATCAAATACCTTGCTGAAATCCATATTCACTACATCTATTGCACTTCCTTCATGAATTTGTTAAATCACATCCTCAGAAAATTCAATCTGGCCTGTAAGGGAAGACCTGCCCTTGACAAAGACACGCAGACTATTCTTAATCATATTCTACCTCTCTAAATGTTCCTAAATCCTGCCTCGCAGGATCTTCTGCACCAACTTGCCAACCAGTTAAGATACACTGATCTATAATTTCCTGGTATATCTCTACTCCCTTTTTTGAATAAGGGAACAACATCTGCAAAACTCCAATCCTCCAGAATCTTACCCGTCCCCATTGATGATGCAAAGATCAGCGCCTCAGGCTCAGCAATCTCCTCCCTCGCCTCCCACAGTAGCCTGGAATATATCTCATCCGGTCCCGGCGACTTATCCAACTTGATGCTTTCCAAAATTTCCAGCATATCCACTTTCATAATATCTACATGTTCCAGCTTTTCACTCTGCTGCAACCCATCACTACAATCACCAAGATCCGTTTTCCATAGTGAATACTGAAGTAAAGTATTCATTAAGTACCTCTGCTATTTCCTCCGATTCCATACACACTTCCCCACGTCACACTTGATAGGTCTTATTCTTTCACATCTTACCCTCTTGCTCTACACATACTTGCAGAATGCGTTGCGATTCTCCTTTATCCTGCCTGCCAATGCCTTTTCATGGCCCCTTCTGGCTCTCCTAATTTCCTTCTTAAGCTCCTTCCTATTAGCCTTATAATATTCTAACTTTACATAGCTCTCAGAACCTTTTTTAAGCTTTTTTTCCCTCTTGACTGGATATATTACAATCATTTCACACCACGGGTCCTGTATCCTACTATAATATTCCTGTCTCATTGGAAAGTGCTTATGCAGAACTCCACACAAATATCACCTGAACAGTTTTACATTTCTTCCGTACTTTTCCCTGGGAACATCTGTTTCCAATTCATGCTTTCAACTTCCTGCCTGAGAGCCGCATAATTCCCCTTACTCCAATTAAACGCTTTTCTAACTATTCTGTCCTATTTCTCTCCAGTGCTATTATAAAAGAGATAGAATTATGAACACTAACTCCAAAATACTTTCCCATTGAGAGATCTGACACCTGAACAGGTTTATTTCCCAATACCAGAACAAGTACAGCCGGTCCTCTTGTAGACGTACCTACATATTGTTACAGGAAACCTTCCTGAAAAACGTAACAAACTCCACCCCATCTAAACACTTTGCTCCAGGGAGAATCGATATTTGGGAAATTAAAATCGCCCATCACGACAACTCTGTTTTTTTTTTACACCTTTCCAGGATCTGTTTCCCTCTCTGCTCCTCGCTATCCCTGTTACTACTGCGAGGCATATAAAAAACACTCAGAAAATTCATTGACCTCCTCCTGTTCCGAACATCCACCCACCGAGAGTCCGCAGATGATCCCTCCATGGCGTCCGCCTTTTCTGCAGCCGTGACACTATTTCTGATCAACAGTGCCACGCCCCCACCCTTTTTGCCTCCCTCCCTGTCCTGTTTGAAACTTCTAAAACCCGGCACTTGAAGTAACCATTCCTGTCCCTGAACCATCCCTGTAATGGCTTCCACATCTTATCTCATAGTACTGATCCACCCTCTAAGCTCAACCGCTTTGTTCACAACACTCATTCCGATTAAAAAAATCACATCTCAATCGTTCGGTCTGAGCGCGTCCCTTCTCTGTCACCTGCCTATCTTCCTTCTCGCACTGTCTACAAGCTTTCTCTATTTGTGAACTATTTGTAAACCACCTCTTCCGTTCCGTTCCCACCTGCCAACAGTTCTAGTTTAAAGTCTCACCAGCAGCCTTAGCAAAACTTCCAGCCAAAATGTTGAACCCATGCGATTCAAGTGCTACCTGTCCAGTTTGTACAGGTCACGTCTGCCCCAAAAGAGGTCCCAATGATCCTGAAATCTGAATCCCTGCCCCCTGCTCCAAACCTTCAGCCACGCATTTATCCTCGACCTCATTCTATTCCTATTCTCACTGTCGCGTAGCACAAACAGTAATCTCGAGATTATTATCGTTGCGGTCCTGCTTCCCAACTCCTACCTAACTCTCTGTAGTCTTTCTTCAGGACCTCTTCCCTCTTCCGACCTATGTCACTGGTACCAATATGTATCACGACCTCTGGTTGTTCTCCATCCCACTGCAGGATATCATGGACGCGATCTGAAACTTCTCAGACCCTGGCACCTGGGAGGCAAACTGCTATCCGAGTTTCTTTCCTGCGTCCACAGAATGGCATGTCTGACCCCTTAACTACAGAGTCACTATCACTGCTGCGTTCCTCTTCCTTTCCCTCGTCTTCTGAGCCACAGGGTCACACTCTGTGCCAGAGGCGCGGCCACTGTCCCTTCCCCAGGTAGGCTGTCCCCACTCCAACAGTACTCAAACAGATGTACTTATTGTCAGTGGGTACGGCCGCAGGGGAACTCTCTAGTACCTGACTCTTCCCTTTCCCTCTCCTGTCTGTGATGCACCTGTCTGTCTCCCGTGGCCCCAGTGTGGACAGCTGCCGATAACTCCTTTCGATCACCTCCTCGCTCTCCCTGACAAGGCGAAGGTCATCGAGCTGCCTACCCAAATCACTAACGCGGACCCTGAGGAGCTGCAGCTCGACACACCTGGTGCAGATATGGCCGACCAGGGGGCTGGGAGTCTCCGGGAACTCTTACATCTGACACCGAGCACAGAAAACTAGCCTCACACACATAGTTGCTCATTTGCAAAAATAACGTAGGCAAACCTACGTCGCCTGGTCCCGTTGTCCCATTACCGCCGAAGTCCGTTGAGCCAAATCCCTATCAGTCTGCTACCTCTCACTACGCTGTGCGCTGGGTATGGCGGTCTTCTTTTTAAATCTTTCGCGCTCTACCTGCTGACTTCACGCGCCTGGGAAATCTTGCCTCGCTTTTACCCCGAGTGGGAAAAACTGCCTTCGCTCCGGGTATCAGCCGTTCGCTCGAAGCCTTCTTGCGCCGAAGGGACACTGTATCAGACAAATCAGCGTGCCGGAGATTTTGGTGACGTTAAACATGGGGTTCGGTTAATAATCACACAACGAGCAGTGGGTCTACATGCATCTCTATCATGTGCGCAGTCTCTAGGAAGTGGGAAATCACGGTCAGTGGTGCTCAGGTCACAGCGATGTCAGCCCTTGAGCTGAAGGGTGTCACAGGTCCTATTACTAAGGTTTCTGATAACTCTCACCAGAGATGCTTGAAGATCTCAGTAGTCCAACAGCATCAGGAAAAAAAGAAGCACAGTCCTGGTTTCGGGCCGAAGCACTTCGGCAAGACTGGAGAAAAATTACATTTGAGGAGTAGATTTAAAAGGCGCCAGGTGTGAGAGTGAAACACCAGGGGTTAGGCGAAACCTGGAGGACGTGGTGGATGAAGTAAATAGGTTGAAAGGTGAAAGAGACAGAAGACCATATAAGACAGAAAAAAGGGGAGGAGCACCAGAGGGAGGCGATGAGCGGTCAAGGAGATTGGTGAGAGAGGGAAACGGAGATGGGACATAGAAAGCGGGTAGTTGGTTCAGCGGGTTGGAAGGCCTAACTGGAAGTTTGAAAAATCGATGCTCAGTTCATCAGTTTGGAGGCCATCCGTACAGAATATAAGGTGCTGTTCCTCCATCCTAAATGTGCTCTCATCACGACAGAGGTGGCAGCCATGGATGGACATACCGCAGTGGGAATGGGAAGTGGAATCATAATGGATGACACCTCGAATGAAAAGCCTCTTCCTGAGAGCATATGCGGCGGTGACGGAGGAATTGAGGGAAGGAGATTGCATTTTTACATGTAACAGGGCTGAACGAGGTATAGTTCCTCTCGTCCCACCCCTCGGCCCCTTTCCATACGGATCGCCCCAATGCTACTCCCCACTAATCTCCCTCCTGACACGTATCTTTGTAAGTGGAACAAGTGATACACCTGCCCCTACATCTCACTCACTAACACTCAGTGCTGTAAACAGTCTTTTCATATGAGGCGACTCTTCACCTGTGCGACCGTTGGGATCATTTATTGTGCTCGGTGCTCTCGGTGTGGCCTCCTTTATATCAACGAGACTCGACCGAGATTGAGAGACGACTTTGCCAAAGACCTACGCTCATCCCGCCAGAAAAAGCGGGATCCTCCGGTGGCCAGCGATTTTAATTCCAATTCCCATTCCCATTCCGATATGTCCATCCATCCCTGTCGTGATGAGGCCACGCTTGGTTTGGAGGAACAACACCCAATATTCCGTTCTGGTAGCTGCAATCCGATGGCACGAAAATCGATGCCTCAATCTTCCTGTAATGCCCCATGCACCCTCCACTTTTCACCATTTCCCATCCCCTTTACCCCTTATCTGCTTGCCCACCAATCGCCTCTCTCCGGTAGTCCTCCCACCCATGTTTTCCTTCTTCCACGGCCGTCTGTCTCAGAATGCAGTGCATTGTCGCTTCCGGTGTGGCCTCCTGTATATCGACAAGACTCGACGTAGATTGTGAGACCGCATGGCCAAGCATTTGCGTTCAGTCTAGCAAAATAAGCGGAATCGCCCACTGGCCAGCGTTTCTAATTCCAATTCACATTCCCATGTCCATCCATGGCCTCCTCCGCTGTCGTGATGAGGCCGCACTTAGGTTGGGGGAAATAACACCTTATATTCCGTTTGAATAGGTGGAACCTGACGGCATGAAAACCGATGTCTCAATCTTCCTGTAAAGTCCCCATTCACCCTCCACTCTTCACTATTTCCCATCCCCCTACCCCCTCACCTAATCTCCTTGCCTGCCCTTCACCTCCCACTGGTGCTCCTCCCCCTTTTAATCTTTCTTCCATGGCCTTCTGTCTCTTTCACCAAACAATTTCCCATCTGCTTAGTTCATCACTCCCCCTGCAGGCTTCACCAATTACCTGTTCTCTCTCCCCCCATTCCCGCCCAAATTTTAATTTTAATTTTAAATAACATTTTAATTTCACCCCTCAGCTTTTTCTTTTTCTCCAGTCCTGCCGAAGAGTTTCGGCCCGAAACGTCAACTGCTGTTTTGTTGAGTTCCTCCAGAATTTTGTGTGTGTTGCTCTGATTTCCGGCTTCTGCAGGTTTTGTCTTGTTTGAGAATTCGAGATCATATTTATTATCACTGACATACACTGTGACGTGAAACGTGTTTTTGTGGCTGCAATACTGTCCAGAGAATTCGCCATAAGTACATATTTAAAGAGAGACAGACAGACAGATAAATAGATAGAGAGAGAGAGAGAGAGAGAGAGAGAGAGAGAGAGAGAGAGAGAGAGAGAGAGAGAGAGAGAGAGAGAGAGAGAGAGAGAGAGAGAGAGAGAGAGAGAGAGAGAGAGAGAGAGAGAGAGAGAGAGAGAGAGATCAATGGATCGATAGACAGATAGACACGCACTAATGTTTTCACTGACTCAGATGTTTTGGATCAGGGACCTGCTCCATCATCAAGGGATGACATTGGCAATCAATCTAATCGTTATGAATGAAGTGTATTATCGTTAACATATTTGGTGCATCCTCTTCTGTTTCAACAGCACAGCATGAGAGTGAAAATTGTAAATTGTAAATAAATATTTACGGAAGACAGGGCTGTCGCGGGAGGAAGGGGCGAGACATTGGATGAAGTACACTTCATTAGAACTGAGGAAGGAGAGAAACGTAACAACAACACACACAAAATGCTGGTGGAACACAGCAGGCCATGCCGCATCTATAGGGAGAAGCGCTGTCGACGTTTCGGGCCGAGATCCTTCGTCAGGACTAACCGAAAGGAAAGATAGTAAGAGATTTGAAAGTAATGTGGGAAGGGGGAAATGCAAAATGATAGGAGAAGACCGGAGGGGGTAGGATGAAGCTAAGAGCTGGTAAGGTGATTAGCGGAAGTGATACAGAGCTGGAGAAGGGAAAGGATCATGGGACTCAGGAGAAAGAAGGGGGGGGGGAACACACCAGGGGGAGCTGCAGAACAGGCAGACAACTAGATATGTCAGGGTTGGGGTACGAAGGGGAGTAGGGGCATGAACGGAAGTTAGAGAAGTCAATGTTCATGCTATCAAGTTGGAGGCTACCCAGCTGGTATATAAGGTGTTGTTCCTCCAAACTGAGTTTAGATTCATTTTGACAGTAGAGGAAGTCATGGATAGACATATCACAATGGGAATGGGACGTGGAATTAAAATGTGTGGCCACTGGGATATCCTGCTTTTTCTGGCGGACCGAGCGTAGGTGTTCAGCGAAACGGTCTCCCAGTCTGCGTCGGGTCTCGCCAATATATAAAAGGCCACACCAGGAGCAGCGGACGCAGTATACCACACCAGCCGACTCACAGGTGAAGTGTCGCCTCACCTGGAAGGACTGTCTGGGGCTCTGAAAAGTGGTGAGGGAGGAAGTGTAAGGGCAGGTGTAGCACTTGTTCCGTTTACAAGGATAAGGGCCAGGAGAGAGATCAGTGGGAAGTGATGGGGGGGGGGGGGGGGGGAATGAGTGGAAAAGGGAGTCGCGTAGGGAACGATCCCTGCGAAAAGCAGAAACGTAAGAGTCTGGGCAGCAGAGAGAGTGGAAGGGCGCTTTGGAAATGAATTTGGAAGGGCACTTTGACTGAATTGGTTTATCTCATGTACGAGGTACAGTGCAAAGCGTATTTTTACACTCCACACCAAACTCTCGCCTTCTGTCCGACCAGCCCTACCCTCAACCCGCTCTTACATCTTCCTTACTGTGTCCGTTCAATTCCACTCAATCACTCCTCCTCTCCTGCCTATTCTCTCGCACTCCCTCCTTCCCCACCTGTCTAACAGAAACTCTGCAGGGTTTCTGTCTTATCGTGACATGGAGGAGGCTACCTGAGATGTTGTAACCGATGGAGGACATGGATAGTTCGCACAGTGGGACCGTTATCCCATGTAGCAGAGGTTTCAATAGCGCACATTATACATTTAACAGGCGAGGTGAGAGGCTCACCAGGATGGTAAAGTGACCCGAATCAGCTAGGGCTAGCTCTGCTGGTGTAGAGGATGTTAAGCAGAATGTGCTACGGCGAAGTGGGAGGGAGAGTGCTTCGATAGCGTTACTCCGTCACTCCATCCGCAGTCTCGAGATGAACCAACTTAAATTGTGGCATTATAGCTAATGTGCAAAATCTTTCTCATCTAATGATGTTGGGTACTGGAATTGGCTTGGAGGGCGGATGGACAGTTTGTTGTATAACCCTGTGAATGGCAAATACTGGATAATGACTGCTTCTGTTCTCCACAGGGTAATCATGCTGCCTGTGTTTCTGCTTGTCGCCTCGATGGTCAGCGTGGAAGGCTTGCGCAATGGGTAAGACGTGAGCCAAATTCCTTTCATTCCGCAGTCCCACATCTGCCGCTCTATCCCAATTCCTTGTATCCCTGCCCAGTGCTGCCTCCGTGCCCTGCTCCGCCTCCGACCAGGCTCTGCCTGCCTGGCCTCCCTCCTTCCATCAGTTTTCCTGGACCAGACACCCTGAGTAGTGGGATTAAACTTTTATACCGAGCCACTTCAGTAACGGTAGACAATCGGCAACATATAATATGAGAGCTACGAACTGAGCTCTTTCATAAAATATATTGACGCTCCCCTCTCCAGCGTGGCATCCTTCAACAAACTAGCCTCCCACCAGATAACATCCCCCATGTTCAGCTCACGGCTCTCTCAATGTCGCAACTTGTTGCACCGTCGGGTTTGATCTGAGAGCCTTTCTCTTCTGATGGCACACATCAGAGAATCCACTGTTTTTGTGGAATGTGTGAGATGCTTGTTTGCATTGTCTATTGAGCTTCTGATTCTCTCATTGTGTTTTTGCTTCCAGTTCTTGCTGGGGATATGATGTCCTCTGTACCACTGCGGATTATCAGGTAATGTTACTTTTACTTTTCCCTTCCTCCTTCCCCCAGACGTCCCGTCTCTCCTTCAGCCACATCCGTTCCCCAGAGAACCTTCCTCTCACAGGTCATTGTTCACTGTTGACACTTGAGCCTCTAATTACCCGACACCGCCAAGTGCAGATTCCCGTCCACGTCATTCTTCCCCAGGCCGTAGGGACGAATTGTCTCCGCTTCTCTATCATTGTTTCTGAACTATGGAGCTGCTTATCCCTCAGCACTGGGGAGTCAGATGCAGCTGGAGAACTGCACCCAGCTGACCGCCCACCCTGCTGCCCCATGGAAGGAAGGGTGAAGGGTAATTTGAAGATTATGAGAAAGATGTGTCTTTTGGAGATGGTACGAGCAAACTTTATTTGAATATTTACTGAATTAGTGGGTCCGTGCGTTGGCAAGAACTTGCGGACCCTCGGAATGCTTTCTTTGTAGTGGCTGTAGCTGAGGTGATGAGATTAAGAGTTTAAAAGTTTGAAAGGAACGGTAGCATGTATTTTACGTGAGAGGCGGTAATAGCAAAGACGTATTCATGAGGCCGTTAATTGTGAATTGTTTTGTCTGTACGTGGAAGGACTTCAAAAACAACATGTTGAGACGACACAACTTCTCTGTGCTTCTTAGAACAATAGAGAAGGGTAACAAGTCCATAGAATCCATCTGTGGAGCTAATTAGATTGAGGAGATCTTACGTACCTTTTTATGCATGTGTTTGTCCTGAAGATGTGCCCACAAGTTCTATGGAAGTGAGGCAAAGCGGCAGAAACATCACGGATTCTGTACAGATTAGATGAAGAGGTGTTTTCTAACCTGAGGCATATCAGAGTGGATAAATATCCAGGACCTATCAATATGTTCCCTCGGGCGCCACAGGCAGCCAGCTCAGACATTGCTTGGTCCTGAGCAGAAACATTTAAAACATCCTTTGCAATTGGAGAGATACCAAATGAGAGGGTAACCAATGTTATTCCGCTGTTTTTAAGGCTTTAAACGTCAAGCACGAAATTATAGGCCGAATTTCTGACATCAATTGAGGAAACCTTACTGGAAAGTATTCCAAGGGACCTGATGTAAAAGTAGGTGGATGTATGTTGACAAAGTAAGTACCGTCGGTGTGGCTTCGTGCCTGGTAGTTTATTTCTAACCATTTTATAGAGTTTTTCGAGGAAATTACCAGGAAAATAAATGAATGAAGGCAGGGAATTTTTGGGAGAAACCAGATAGTGGAAGTAGATAGTTGCCTCTGAGACTGGACCTGGGAGTATTGATGTATTATAGGCTGTGCTGTGTTCTTTGTTGTTTTATTTCTTCTATAGCAAAGCGACTGATGATGATCTGTTAACTGGGTCAGCAAAATGCCAATGATACGAATTCTGAGGGTGTAGTGGACAGCGAGGAAGACTCGCATCAGCTGGCAAAATGGTCTAAAATATGGCAGGTAGAACTTAATGGAGACAATTGCAAAGCTTTACTCTTTGGCAGGACTAAACACAATAAGTCTTACACGGTGAACGTCAGGGCACTGAAGAGTGTGGTAGAACAAAGTGATCTGGAATACGGTCGTTGAAAGTGTCGCAATGTGTAGATAGGGTCGTAGAGAAGCCCTTCAGCACATTGGCCTTCATTAACCAATGTACTGAGTACAGGAGGTGAGGTGTTGTGTTGAAGATGTTTCAGACGTTGATAAAGCCCAATTTAGAGTATTATTTGCAGTTGTGGTCACCTACATACATGAAAGATGTAAATAAGATTGAAAGATTATAGTGAACATTTACAATGATATTGCCGTATCCAGAGCATCTGCATTACAAGGAAACATGGAAAAGGTTTGGCCAGTATTTCCTAGAAGATAGAAGGTTGAGAGAGGTTTGAACGATGTTTACAATGTTACGAGTGGTGTACATTGGGTAAATGCAAGCAGGTTTTTTCCACTGGGTTAGCGTGGGACTACAACCAGACTCCTGGGTCGAGTGTGAAAGCTGAAAAGTTTAAAAGAAACATGAGGGGAAACCTCTTTACTCAGAATTTCGTGAGAGTGTAGAATGATCTACCGGCACAAGTGAGGCATGCGAACACGATTTGCCCACTTCAGAGAAGTTTGGATCGTTACATGGATGAGAGGGGTCTGGAAGTCTTTGGTCTCGGTGCAGGTCAACTGGAGCAGCAGTTTCAATAGTCATTGCATGGGTTAGTTTGCTGAAGGGCTTGTGTTGTATTCTCTATGACTCTATGAGGTTTTACAGACAACATTGTTCACCCCGAGTGCGCTGAGTGCCTCGAGTGTGCGTCCTGCGTCGTTAGACCATAAGGCCATAAAATATAGGTGTAGAACTAGGCTACTCTGCACATCTAGACGTCCACCGATCAAACATGGGCTGAAACAATTCTCCCAGTCATCCACACTCCATTGCTTTGACCCCATACCCTTTGATGCCCTGGCTAATCAAGAACCTGTCTATCTCTGCCTTAAATACACCCAGTGACTTTGCCTCCAAAACTGCTCGTGGCAACAAATTCTACAGAGTTACCGCCCTCTGAATAAAGTAATTTCTCCGCATTTCAGTATTAAAAGGACGTCCTTCAATTCTGAAGTCGTACCAAATTGTCCTAGAATCCTCCACTTGCCATATCTACTCTGTTCAGGCATTCTAACATTCTAACTGTTTCTACGAGATCCCCCTACATTCTCCTGAACTCCAGGGAATACAGCCCAAGAGCTGCCAGACCGCCCTCATACAGGGATCCCTTTCAACCTTTTCATTTTGGTGGAAACAGATAAATTAGAGATTTCCCCGAGGCGTTTAGACAGGCACACGAAGGGAAATGTTAGGGTCAGGACAATGTGAGGATAAAGGAACTTAGCTTAGTTAACCAGTTGATTACGAAGTTATATTGACCCGACTCAGTACTGTAGGCCGAAAGGCCTGTTCTACTTCTTTATGTTCCCCGATCTTTGATCGATTTGTCACAGCTACCTTGTTACAGACAGTAAATCCGCCGTTATCATTTGTCCCAACACAGCCTGAGGATGTGCTGCGGTAGTTCTCCAGAATTGGCACGCTTCGAGTGCCAACGTATCTTCCCACCAATGACTCTCCATGACCAATACGTCCTTGTAATATGGGAGGATACCAGAGCACCCGGAGGAAACCCACGCGATCACGGGGACAACGGAGAATTCTTTAGAGCCGAGAATGATGATGTGGACGGCGGGGAATTGAACCCATTTGCGAGTGCTATAAAACTGTGCGTTGGTTGTTGCAGTAAGCTGCCGCCTTGCCAGGGTAGCTTCGGACCACGAAGGGACTATTGATACATGTGCAAATACTGAGTGTATTTGTTCAGAGGAACTTCTGCCACTTTAAGCCCTTACGCTGGTCAGTGTCATGACATTCTGTTCGTTGCTATGCTCATATCGTTCTGCCTCCCCGTAAGCTAGCCTTCATCCTCAATTCCGAAACGCACATCACCGAACCCCTCTTACAAATCCGTACAGTAAGAACTCCATCCTCTGTCAACAGTTCCGCCATTACAATGAATCGGTCTGGGTTGGACTGTACATCAGCCGGGTCTTCTTTGACAGAATTGACTCGTTAGCGCTGAACCAGTATTTCAAACAGCAAAACTCGGAAGGTAGGAGAACGCCCAATTTTGATGGTATCAGAAAGAATCTGTCGTCTGTCAACTGGGACAGGTTGTTTCAGACACTTACGTATTTGTTAAGTTGGAGGCTATGAAAATTGTCGTTATGAGAGTACAATGCTTGTATGTAAAAGGTAAAAATTACAAGTGTAGAAAACCGTGGTTATCTAGAGATGTGGAGGCGCAGGCTGAGAAGAACTGGAGATGTATATCACGTATAAGCAGGTAGGAACAACATATGTGTTTATGGAGTAACCCTAATGCAATGGAACACATAAAAAGGAATCAGGAGCGCCAAAGGAAGGCATGAGTTTTCCCCAAAAGACAAGTAAAGGGGAATGATCGGGGATACTACATATATGTTAAGAACAAAAGCATTGCAGAGGACAAATTTTATTCCTCTGGAAAAACTGAATGGTATTCCAGGTGTATAGTCAAAAGAAGTGGGGAGGTCATAAATGATTTTTCTTTTTCATCTGTATTTAGTCAGTAGACCGCTACAGAGTCTATAGCACAGAGGCAAAGCGGCAACATCTTCACAGAGGAGGACGTGTTTGTTGCCCTGTCGCAAATTAGGGATGCAAGTGGAAACATCACCGGCGTGTTAAAAGTGATAGTCAGCAGTATGTGATGTATCAGAGGACTGGAGTATAGGTAATGTTGTTGCTGTAATCCTAAAGCAGGAAACTATCGGGCGGTCAGCCGGGTACTAATAGTGGCAAAATTAGTTGAAGGTATTCTAATCAAATGGATACATAAGTATCTGTTTTAACATGGATGAGGATTAATCAGCTTAGCTTCCTGCCTATACATTATTGAGGCCGTTGCCACTAAAGTTGATGAAAGCAAGGCTATGGACATTGTATACATGGATTTCAGTATCCCAGTTGAGAAGGGCCCCCGTGGGCGTTTGGTCAAGAAGTTTCGATGCATTCAAGATTAGGTAGTAATTTGAATTAGACACTGGCTTTGCGGAGCAGCGAAGTACATTGTTGCCTCTCTGGCTGGAGACCTGTGACTAGTAGAGAGCCGTAGGGATTGATGTAGTGTCCGTTGTTGTTTGCCACCTATCTAAGGGATCTGAATGATAATGTGGTTAACTCGATTAGGAAAATTCAGGAACCACACTAAGATCGGGAATTTAGTAGACAGTGAGGAATTCTGTCATGGCCTGCAGCGGAATTTGGGCGAGCTGGAAATTGTGCTTAAAACGGCAGATGGAACTTAATTCAGTCAAGTGCGTGATTTGCAACTTCGGTCGGACCAGCCGGGGTAGATCTTAAACAGTGAAAGACAGGGCACTGAGGAGTGCGGCAGAGCAAAGGGATCTGGGAATACAGATCCATAATTGACTGAAAATAGCGTCACAGGTGGATCGGGTCGTAATAAAAGATGTTTGTAGATTGGTCTTAACAAAAAGTATTGAGTAAAGGAGATGCGAAGTTATGTTTAAGTTGTAAAAACTGAGAAATAAACAAGTTTGCAAGAGAACAGAAGAATTTTATAGGGAATTCCTGGGTCTTAAGGAACTTAGCTATAAGGGAATATTGAATTGGTTAGGTCTTTAATTTCTGGAATACAGAATATTTAGAGGAAATTTCACAGAGTTTATTAATTATGATGGGTATAGATAGGTTGAACCATTCAGGCGTTTTCCACTGAGGCTAGGTGGCAATGCAAGCTGAGGTTAAGAGTGAAATTTGAAAAGTTTGAGGGGATCCGTCTTAACTCAAAAGTTATGGCAACGTTTAAAGACCTGGCAGCAAATATTGGTGCATGCAAGCTCGTCTTCAAAGTTTAAGCGAAGTATGGATACTAACATAGATGGGGGGAGTAGGAAGGGTTAGGATCCCAGTGGTGATTGAAGGAATCGGGCACTTTAACTCGTTCAGCACGGAGCAGATAGGCCGAATGGCCTGTTTCTGTGCTGTTCTCTGCTGTAACTCGATGACTCCATGACTCACACTGAACTGGATGAAGCAGTGTAAATTGGAATATTAAGCTTGCAGATGACAAGAAGCTTTGCTGACTTGGAGATAATGTGGGGTATTTCTGTAGGCTGCAGCAGGACAGAGACAGGATGTGGCGGTAGGCTAATAAAGAGTAGGTGTTGTTCAACCCCGACAAGTGTGAAGTTAGATTGTAGAAGGAAATTTGGGATCCGCACCACAGATCCATTAAACCTGCGGCAGAAATTGCCATGGTTATTGAGAACGCGTGTGGTATGTTGCCCGGAGTGGTGTCAGAGGCAGGCACAATAGATCGCTTAGGAAACTTCTTGATAAGCATATGGAGGTCTGTGTGGGAGTGAAGATTCAGATTGATCTTAAAATAGCTTGTAATGTAGTCACAACACCACGGAACGTACGGTTTGTTTTGAAACTGACGCTTTAGTATATTAGTGTTTCCAAAGAGATGTATTAAGGATTATAATATTCTACAACACATAGGGATGGAGATCCAATTGACTGGAGAAGTTCTTGTTTCATTCCCCGAGCATGGAAGGCCTACAATCTACTTCATGCTTCCCGAAGTGCTCTGGGACAATCCTCCAACAGCAACCGACCCACGAGTGAGTACCAGCTGAAAGCGGACAATACGTTGTATTGTGTCTGACCCCCATCCCCCTCAATCTCTAGAGAGGCAGGTGTTCAGGAAGGAGTCCTGCAGAATCGTCTGAATGTAACTTCTTTATCAGCATCTGAAATCAGACACAAGTACTTGGCCAGGAGGAAAAACTGGAGTTGGTTCAGGTGTTTGAGATTAAGTCCCAGAGATCTGTCGGCACAGAATAAGATCAATGTTTTCCAGGAGGGTGTGGAATTCGGCACCTCAAGACGCTTTTGCTGTCCAATATGAAGGAAGAGTTTGGGGTTACTTAAATGCACACGGTGCAAAAGGACGAACATAGCATGATTATCTTAACGGGAAATCATACCTGACAAATATGCAGGTACTCTTTGAGGAAACGACAGGCCGGTCTGAAAAAAGGCGAGGAAGTGTGATACTGAAGGGAGAAGAGGTGTAGGGGCTGCAGGGGGAATTATCACGGGTCCGGAAGTTGGGCGGCGAGTGGAACTGCAGAGTGATCTCAGATGTGACTTGACACCTGATTGAATGGAAGAACAGGGCCGAGAGAGGGGGGCTGGTGAACTGGAATTTCCCTGTTCCCATTTTACGGTGTTTGCATCTTTCAGGTGTTTATCAATCCTTTCCCGATGATGGATGTGTTTGCCAGGATTACCCTTGGGAATGCCATGTTCGACACACAGGATTTCATCCGCACGCTCACTGAGCAGAGTGTCCCTGTCAACAATTCCAACTTCTTCGTGTATGCCTGCATGGGGTAGGTCACACAGCGGGGCATTTAGTTGGGTCTTTTGTGCGATCAGTGGCCAACGGGCTGAGGATTTTCTCTCACAAGTGTTTTCTGGAAGAAAGATTACCAGGCAGCCTAATTAACACTTTCCTAGAATGTGCTGTAACCATGTTTCGGGAGCCATCATATCACGTGCACAGCTTCCTCATCAGAACCCACAGTTTCCCAATATCTAATGACAGCAGCAAGCCTCCACCCAGGACAACCCCACTCCCGTGGTGTGAGGAACACTTACTCCGAGGGTGAATCCATCACTCTCACCACGTCACCAATAGCAAATGTCTTAACCCCATGCAGATACAGCACTGGAAATTGAAACACCAATTTTCACCCAAGTTAACCAACAACCACTCTTCCGTCTCCCAATCCCTCTCCCAGGCAAAAGATCTGAATTTCATTGCTGGTGCTCCGAGACAAAGGAGAGCCTAAAGCACAGCCACCATGTAGTGTCCCGTTTTGGATGCCCAGACACAGTTTGTCAGCATCGTTGTCCCACCTTCCTGCAAAGTCACTTCATGCACTGTCAGATTCGGACCATTATCACTGTCCCATCTAAAGACAACCAGTCGCATGAAGGCACAATGAATCCCCGTGTTGTGCGAGGCGGCATTGTGTAAGTCCTGCTGAGCGAGCAGTGAACCACGTCTCTGGGTTCACCTCGCTGCACACTGCTGAGGCTTCTTCAGATTCTGGCGACAAAAAACAATTAGCGGCCAAAGGCTCGGAATTGGCGAGTAAATGCATGAGGAAGATTGTCTCTGTGAGCGAGGCGATAAATAAATCAGAGGCAATGTATCATTAGGGTGCTCACGCTGACAGAGGGGTGGAAACTCTCCCGTGGTGAACCCCATCTCATCATGCTGCTCTTTCAAAGGGAAGGGACCGTTTGAACGACTGTCCTCGACTCTAAAAGTGAATGGCTGAATGCTGTTCGATCACAGAGCCCTGCAATAAATTCTTAAGCTTTTCAAATTTTCCTGACAGATATCTGTCAAGATCGCCCCTGTACAAAACACTGCTGGCTTCAGACTGTTTTATCACAAGATACTCCAAAGTTTCACCCTCAATAATGATTCAAAAATCTCATCAGCAGGTAGCGGTACACGGATGATTTATAATTAGTTTTCGATAAGATCATGAGATGTGGGAGAAGTATTGAACCATTCGGCCCATCGAGACTCTCCACCATGTTATCTTGCCTCATTTGTTATCCCGCTCGCCTCATTTCTCCTGTTTTAATCTCTGTACTTTGTTACCTTTACGAATCAAAAGCAGATCAAACTCCACCTTAAATAAAATCACAAACATGGCCTCCACATCCATGGCAATGAATTCTTCAAATTCAGCATCTTCTGATCCTCAGGTGCTGTGCTGTACTACAGCAAGTTCTATTAAGCTGAGGGGTTATATGGGAGGCAGGGTTTAAGTGTCGACAACAACATTGCGGCCGAAGGGCCTGCACTGTTCTGTACTATTCTATCTTCAATGTTCTAGCGATAGGAATTCTTCATCCTCTCTTAGGCTACGCACTCTGCTCCAATCCCCAATCTCCCATAGGAAACATCCTCTCTCCAGCTACTTTAACCAGGCCGTTCAATGGTCCATGATTTTCCAGCTCATTCTTCAAAACTACATCTATCGTTGAGCTGAGAGTCTCTCGCTAATTTTATACCTTCATCTTATCCTTGAAACAGTCTGTAGCTTTAGGTAAAAGAGTGTAAATGGATGTGGAATGTTCTGTGTGCGAGCGGGGCGGTAAATGAACCAGAGCCGCTGCAGTATCGTTTGGGTGTCCGTCCCAACGGAATGGTGGGAAAGCTCTGGCGCTGTCAGATAGAAGGCTCGCTTATCACACTGCTCCTCCGAGGGGTGAAACGGTGTGAAAGTCTACACTGTGTGTCCCGAGAGAGAAGCTGGGACAGTGTTCCAGAGAACTCTCCGGTTCCGGCATCAATAGATGGAAGGAATTTGGTGGGATTGTTGAACTTGATGTTGACTTCTAAGGGGTCACTGTGCCCAGAGGGAAGGTGGGCTGGTATCCCGGCGCTGCCGCTGAACATCTTTGGAAGGGTTCAGGCGTCGGGTGGCAGTGATAAGGGAAGAGTTGGTCACAGTTAACTGGTTGATGTGCGGTCTCTAATTCTTTATTTGTTTTTTCCACAACCACGATTAGGGAGTCAGTGGCGTTCCGTCTTTTGTCGCAAGGGTAAGTGCAGGGGAATGGTGTGACTGTGATCGGGTCAGTTAATGAATCAGAGACGCTGCTGTATCATTTGGGTGCTCATGATGACGGTCGGTCAGAAACAGAAAATATAGAACACTAGACCTCTATGTTCGCCCTTTATCCTTGATTGTTGCCGACTCAAGACCTTCATTCCTACAGAGCTGTCTTTTTTTTTCTCTATTATCCATGTGTCTAAGTGTTTCTTAAATGTACCTGATAGATATGTCTCTTACCGGACTCCTGACACCGCGTTCCACACACCCACCATTATGTGTAAATACATACGCCAGGAAGCCCTAATACCTCCGTCTAAATACTTTAAAATTATATCTCCTGATAGTTATTTCCACACTGGGAAAAATGTCTTTGGCCATCCACATGACCTATGCCGTTTATCTTGTACAACCCTATGCAGTCGCCTTTCACCCACTTCGCTCTAAAAGGAAAAGCCATAGCTCGATAAACCTATCCTCATGTGAATATCCCTCTAGTCTAGGCAGCATACTGGTAAATCTCCGTTGTTCAGCTTCGAAAGCTGTTACATAATTTCTGTAATGAGGCGACCAGAATTGAGCACAATATCCGAAGTTTAAATGAGCGGCAACATTACTCGGGGCTTTGAACTCAACCCCTCGACGACTGAGGCCAACATCTCATACAGTTTCATAACAACCTGCTCAACTTGCGTGTCAACTTTGATGAGTCTATGAGCGTGAAACTAAAGATGACTCTGTTCTTGCACACTGATAATGAACCTGTCATGAACCCTGCATTTTGCATTCAAATTCAACTTTGCAAAGTGTATCATTTCACACTTTTCCACATTGAGCTCAGAGTTTGCCAATTCTCAGCCCAACTTTGCATTCCTCATTGCCCAGTTGTAACCTACAACACAATCCACACTATCCCGAAATGTCAACTGCAAATGGAACAGCTAATCACCCGCTTCCCGAACAGATTTCTGCGGAACACCACTGGTCACCGACCTCCAAGCGAAATACCCTCCACCTGTTACCACACTCTATTTTCTGTGGGCAAGCTAGTTCTAGCTACAGTAGCCACGATTGTCTGCCGCCCATAGCTGAGAAAGTTTTCCCAAAATCTTCATCAGTGTGCTTTGTCTAATAATTAAGAATTTGATTCCGTTCGTGAGACATGTCCTGCCCCTCCCACAGCCATGATCAGACTATTGTTTTTCAACTGTCCAGAAATACTGTCGAAATATATCGTCCAACAGTTTGACCGCACGTACGTTGGGCCTACTGGTCTGAAATTCCCAGCGTTTCCCCTGTTTCTTTCCTTGGTCAAAGGAATAAAAGCTGTCAACGTCCAATCCTGTGATACTATTGCTATAGCCAGATGACACAGAAAGGTCATTACCGAAGGCGCAGCAGTATTTTCCGTCCCTTCCTGTAGAAAACTGGGATACATCCCCTCCGGCAATAGGAATTTATGTACCCTAATGTTCTCGAAAATTTCAGCTCATCCTCTTTCTAAACATCGATATGTTCAAGTATATCAGCCTCTTCTACATCATGCTCACATTTGAAAAATTCCCTCTCATTTGTGAACACTGAAAGAAAATATACCTTAAGGACCTTCACCATCTGGGCCGACCTCAGGCGCATATTTCCTCTGTTATTCCTGATCGGTTCTACGCAGTCATCCGTCTGATCTTCACATAGGTGTAAATGGCCTTTGGGTTTCTAAACTCCTGCCTGGCTAACTTGTAGTTCATTTGAAACCTCTCTGATCCCTGCTTCCTACATCTTAAGTCTGCTTCTTCCTCTCTCTGGACTATCTCTTATCAACCATGACTCCTTTACTCTACCATCGCCGACCCTGTCTCAAAGGGACAAACCTATCCAGAAGAACATGCTAGCTCTTCCTTAAAAAAAATCCACAGTTCAGTTGTGCATTACCCTGTGTATATCTCTTCCCAATTTACTTTTCCATCTTCCTGACTAATAGCATCGTAATTCGCTCTCCCACCAATCAACTGATTTATAATACCGTCTCTTCCTATCCTCATTCAATGCCAGGGTAAAGAATAGGAGTTGTGGTCACTGTCTGTGATAGGAGGTCTGGCAGTATCGCATCGGGAAATATGGCAGGTGACCTGGTTCATTGGCCTAATATGGCGTTTCCTTCAGATGTACTGCCACTAATGAGTCGAAACCACTTATGTGTTCCTCGACCAGATTCTGCGAATCTAAACCTTTTTCTCTAAGGAGGATCCAGTCAATATAAGGGAAGTTAATGCCGCAATAATAAACTTTTTTATGCTTACATGTTTCCAAAATCAATCTCCTGAATTATTCCTCGGTCGTTATTTGGCTATTTAACTGGTCCGTCTACTTCATACTTCCAATAGCATATCTACTCTTCCGGATTCTGCCTCCATCCACATTGACTCACTGAATGATCCGATCACGACTCCTCCATTTGTGCTGCTGTGAGACTATCCGACTCTTGCACTTTCCCCCCAGTCCCGTTTGTAACATAGAAGCTCTGGAACATCCAGAACCGATCCCTGCCCTTGTAACAGCAAAGCCTCAGTTATGGCCATAACTCCGTAGTTCCATGTACTGAGCTGCTCTCGAAATACATCTCCCTTGTTCCCACACTTCTCGCATTAAAATAGGCGCAGTACAATCCAACCTACTGTCTGTAGGTTCACCGCCTCCCCTTCCTCACAATGTCCCAATACGCCACTGTTTTTTTCCTCTGACATATCCCATTCCCCTCCCGAATTATATTTCCGTTCCCCGCCACGTCTATAAAACCTGTCTGCAAAATTTCCCTCCAGTTCATGAGGCGAAGTAGTTACCGAAGCGGGTTTTGGGATACAGGATCCACCTCTATTAGGAAAGGTTGGAGTGATTAGGCATAGCCAGGGTGTCTTTGTAGAAGGAAAATCACGTTCCATAAATTTGATCAGGTGTTTTGAACAGGTAAACAAGAGGTCTGACATGGTCCCTAATTGTAAGCTAGCTGAAAGGTGACATACAATGGATCCCTCTGGATAAATGTAGGTGGATCGGTGGGATTGGAGACACAGACAGAGAGATGGTGAAGATGTCTGACCCGTTGCCCTGCAGCGGTAAAATCATTGGCACCCAGAGTTGGGAGGTCACCTTACAACTGTTCATCATGTTGTTTAGACTTCACCTGCAGGATTGTGTACACCTGTGGTCACTACAATATTGAAGGGATGTGATTTTGCTTGTGAGGGCGGAAACAAAGAATCCCATGGGCGTAGGAAGTCAGACTACAGACACGGGAGTTTCTATCTTAGAAAATTCTAGCAATAAGTCACCCGTTGCTTCTGTGACGCCGCTGTTTTTTTTTTTCATTGGGGGGGGGACCGGTTTAATGATGAAGAGAACAATTCTTTCAGTAAAGGGACTGCTCTTCCACACTCAGGAACATTCCCCTCAACTCTCTGTTATATCTTTCAGTCAGGAGATATGGTTCGCTTCCACCGGCGGATTCGACTGCCCGGCCCCATGAGGCCAACGAGGACGCTTTGGATCCTCCGCTTGCTTCCTGTTAAACGCCGCTTTCTACATGCTCTCCACTGTTAATTCACTCCCAACACCGCCACTCAGTAATCTTAGCACTGGCCTGTTGACCCGTGGGCTAATGCCAGAGATCGAATACCCGTGACCAACCCATGTGGGATCATCACCTACTCTCACAGGGGCCGCAAAGTGGCTGTATTCGGAGCCCAGTTCTGGGACGTTGGCAACTGTGGTCCTTCGGCTGACCCAGGACTATCTGACCTTTGTAATGCGATGTGGCCCAGAAATGATATTACCTTGTCGGCCTGGTTCGATTTGTCACGATTACCAGACAGATTGGACGTTTCCTAGTATCTCTTTCATTCCCGGCGTAACAGTACGATAGTGAACACGTCCAAAACTGCGAGGAATCCCAGACTGACGTTTGAGGTTCGAGTGGATGTCTGTGTCTCTTATGCGAGTGCACGGCGGAAAGTCAAGAGACACGGGCCACTTTTGTCGGACCGCACGGGTTTTCGGCACCAGAGCTGTGTAAATACTGGGCAGAACAGCCGGCGGATGTTTGATATGATCCACTTCCTGTGTTGATGTAACTGTAAACACTCTCGTGTACTCTGATGGTAGCAGGGGTTCTAATATTTCTTTTTCCACGGCATGTGGCAGCTCCTTCTCGGAGCTCACTACTGATCACACTACCTTTCTGACATCTGTCCCGCGGTGGTATAACCATTTCACAAACTAACTGCATGAATCAATAAAGCCAACGCTGTTTGCATTAACTTGGTCTGCATCTCTTGTCAAACGCTCGCTGCTGTCAAATCCGACTGTTCATTGGGAAGGTACATTCAGCCCCACCGGGAATAACCAGCTCCTAGGGTAGTGAAAACAGCATGCTGACACACCCACACTAACAGCTCACCCCTCTTCCCTTCCAACACTGAGCCACTCTGTGGAAAACTGTCAGCTGATAGTGACGCCGCCTGGGGTGCGGGGAGGGTTGTGTGGAATCGGAGCGGTACACCGTCAGGGAAAATGCGAGCAGTCACGTTACTAACGTGGGCCTACAGCCCAAATGGTCTCTCCCACCATATTGGTATCACATGCCGTGAGGTTAGATAGTTCTGAGTTGATGGCTCGGATAGTCAGAGCGCAGGAGGATAACCTGTCCGTGGGGTAATGCCAGACTTACCAGCTATCACTGGACAGACGCCATACCCACAACATTCCCCCTCTTAACCACCTCCATCCTTTCGCATGGCTGTCAATCTACTCGGGAAGAAGCACCAAACCCATAACGGTATCTTGCAGAGAGACAGTAACATCTGGAATGGGAGGTGTGAGAATGAGAGAACAGTGATATTAAGAATCTGCGTGTGGAGAGGGGACATTCGATTTGGGGCCAGGGAGGGGCTTGGTGTGGATACCGTTGGAGGTGATGTTGCTGTCGGACGGGGTGATAATTGTTTAGAGAGAAAGGATTGGGGTGGACGAGGGGCTCGGAGACGTAATCAGTAACAGATCTGAGAAGGGAGCTGTGGCTGGGCGTGACTGTGGAAGTGATGGGGGGGGGGGGGGATGTGGATGAGTTCGGAGAGTCTTATGACCGAGGGTCCCGGGAGGGAGAGCCGTGTGTTTGACGGTGGGGATGTCAGAATCAGGTTTAATATCACTGGCGCATATCTAGACATTTGTTGTCTTATGGCACTAAGACAGAAAATACAAAGTTATAAAAGAATAAATTACATTGAGAAATATATATTAATTACGTATTTTTCAATGTATACGTAGTTCATAAAGGGAGGGAAATTATGTGGGCGTACATATGGACTCATTTTCTATTCAGAAATTTGATGGCGGAGGGTAAGAAACTGTATCTGAAATGTTGATTGTGGGTGTTCAGGCACCGTTAACTCCCCCTGACGGTAGCAATGAGAAGTGTGCGTGTCCTGGGTGATGGGCATACTTAGTGATCGATGCCCTATCTCTGATCATAGCCTGTCGAAGATGCCTTTGGAGCTGGAGAGGACAATGCCCGACATCAATTTAGCTGAGACTGCAACTTTCTGTAGCCTTTCCGATCCTGCGCAGTGGCCCCCTGAGGAATGGGTGGAGCGTCGGAGGGTTGATCACTGAGAGTTCAGGGAGGAGTAGCAGTTCTGGGAGATTGACTGTCCACCCATCTCGTTAACACAGTGAGGGACGCGGAGCTGCCTGCGAACTGCAATGAACCGACCCTGTGGTTGTTCCGGTACTCGCAGCAGAGCAAAGCACAGGAGGCCAAACGGCCCCTAAAATTAGCGCTGGCAATCTGCATGACCATGGATAATCCTCCCATGTCTCAGCTCCTCTCCTATGCCGGACCCCATCGCCCACAGCTCCTCCATCATTTAAGTATGCACCCGTCTCCACTTTAACTCGTGGATGCAGCTACATGAGAGAACAAATGACCCCGTGCCGCGCTCAAGCCTGAAACTTGTTCCGCTCTAAACCAATGTGAAGTGCCACCCTCGCTATCCATGCCCCTTGTCCAATTTCTGCTGCGTTCTGCAATCATCACTCAACTCCCTCCCCGGCAAATACCTTTCGCCAAATCCCTCCGGTTTCCATCCTCTGCTGACACTCTGCGATCAGACGCGTCCTGTCGGGTTATCTCCCAACTGACCCTTCCGGTCTAGCTCTGTTTTAGACAATAAGACCGTAACATATACGAAAAAAGCTCTAAGCCAGTTGGATCATCGAGTCTGCTCCGATCTCTCTCAGCCCAATCTTGTCTTCTCGTAACCCTTCATGCCCCGATTAATCAAGTATCTATCAATTTCTGCCTTTTATATATCAAATAACCCGGCCTCCACAGATGTCTCCCTAAATATAATGATCCCGATAATCCATCCCTCCCTCCTACACCATTTCTTCAGCCGTACATGCACCTGTCAGATCATCCCATCCTTACCTTCACTGGCGAGTGCACAGGCAGTGGTCTAGATATAACTACATTGAATGTCCTGTTTGTCCGCTTTCTGTCCAGCTCCATAAAATCTCTCTTCAGTGTCTGCTTATTTCCCCGTGTATGTTTTCAGTGGTCAGATGTATCTCGGCTTCTGGTTGCCCACACTCCCGCCGTGAGAATGCCGTGGAGCGATCAGAGACTTCCCTGACCCTGACGCCTCGGAGAAACATACCGTCCAGGTGCCACTGTCGAGTCGACAGAATCTAGCCTCTGTTCCTCTTTTGTATTTCATCTTCCATCACCACCGCAGTCCTCTTCATCTCCCTGTTCTTCCATGCTACCAGAGTGCCAGTCACCAGATCACTGCGACCACCTGCTCCCCACCCTGCAGCAGATGTGTATGTCAGGAACGCAGGAGATATCCCGGAATTCCCACATCTAACGCACAGAACAACTCCGGAGAGATGCTGCTGACATTAAGTTGCTGCACAAACACTTTTATTTACGGGGTAACGAAGACCAAGTTCAAGCAACAGTTCATCAGTGTAAAGAAATGTCCGTTTCTGTCAATTATTCCATTAATTGATAAACATAATATCTAAGTTCTTCCCGGAGGCAGTCGCAGTGTTTTCCATCTTGACACTATAGAATTGGCGCTCATCAGAGAACATGGCAGCAGGTAGAATAAAACTAGTTTAGAATCCGGGAGTGACAGAGCACGGCAACAGAAGCTTCGGCGAACACAGCTCCCGAACTTCACTTCCTACCGATTACTAAACTCTTCCTCCCTTTTATTTTTCTTTTTTCATTATATCTCCGGTATCGTCAGAAGCACAGCACGTTCGATAATGAATCCCATACCCCAGTGCAAATTTCCATCGGTCAAGTGACCGACGAAGCCGTAGCTTCCTGTGACATGGAGGAAAAGGAAATGCTAGCGGAAATACTGCCGTCTCAAGGCGAACTGGCGGAATTCGCGCTGAGCACACCTGAGAACAGATCGGGCCTGGTTCCTGCTCGGATTGAGTGGGCAGCACGGCAAAGAGATTTAGCTGATTGCACTCTACATCGGCACGCCCTTCAACACGCTATGAGCAGACAACATCCACGTGCACAGAGGTCCTAACTTCTGTGACTGAGACGGAGAAAAGACAGGAGATTGGCACCGAGAGGAAAATTGCTTCAGCCATGCTGAAATGGCAGTGTAGACTCGACATGAGACCCGCAAATGGCCTAATTCGATTTCTACATCTTATGCTATTAGGGTCGTATGGTCCGAAATGCTAGAAGAACTCAACAGGTCAGACAACATCTATGGAAATTAATAAACGTTCAACGTTTCTGTCCGAGACCTCACAAATTAATTACCGCCTCGTCGAGCACTTCAGATCTGTCAATAAAAGGAAGCAATTTTCAGTGGTCACTCATTTCAATTCCCATCCGCCATTTACGTCCCGGCATGTCTGTTCATGCCTTCTTGTTCTGCCATGATGTGTCCACTCTCAGAGTGGAAGAGCAACACATCACATTCCGTTTGTGTAGCCTCCAATCCTATGGCATGAATATGAATTTCTCCAACTGATTGTATTTCTCCCTCTCCTCCTCCTCTCCGTCATTTCCCTACTCTGGCCTCTTACTCTTTTCCTCACTCATTATCACTTCCCCCTGATTCCCTCCTACTTCCGGGTTTTGCCATGAGGAACTCTCCCCTCTTGTATCAGATTCCTTCTTTTCCAGAACTTTGCCTTCTGCCCTTATCACTAGCCGGGCACTTGATTTCGTACAATTTTCCCAACCACCTGGTTTCACCTATCAGCTTCTAGCTCGTCCTCCCTCCCCCCATAACAACATTCTTATTCTGGAATCCTCCCTCTTACTTTCCGGTGCTGCTGAAGAGTCGCGGCCCGAAAAGTCAACTGTTTATTGACTTCTGACTTGTTGAATTCCTCCAGCTTTTTCTATTTCCTGGTAAACCGGGCTCGCATCTCGTTTCGCATCAGTATGAAGCAAAGCAGATCAATCACCATGTATGATCCTCGAATTGGAACCACCGCATTCATTACATTTTTACCAACAGTGGCAATTGTTTTGCAGATGCACAAAAGTTTCAGCGTTGTTGATAGTGAAGCATTCTCTTCTTTCCAGTCCTCCGTCTCCACCGCCTCTGCTCACACGAACGATGGAGATTTTCCTTGTTTTTCAAAAAAAGTGGCTTCCCTTCCTCTACAACGAACGATGCCCTTACCGCATCTCATCATGTCACGCATGCCTGCTCTTAACCCACCCACTTATCCCTACCAGGAATAGGGTTCCTCTTGTCCTCCCCTACCACCCACCAACCTCAGCGTCCAGCACATAATTATCCGTAACTTCAGACACCTCCAACGGGATCACGGCCCAAGGCAGATCTTTCCCTTAACCCTCCCCTCCATGTTCTGCTTTCCCCAGAGATCGCTCCCTACCGGACTCCATTATTCATTTGTCCCTCCCTATTGATCTCCCTCCGAGCACTTACTCTTGCAAGCTGATCATGTGCTACACCAGCCCTTGCACTTCCCCCGTCACTACCATTCAGGGCCCTAAACAGCCCCAATGCGACACCTCACCTGTAAGTGTGTTGGAGTCATAAACTGTGGCCTCCGGTATCTCGGTGAGACCCGACGTAGTCTTGGAAACCGTTTCGACGAGCACCTACGCTCTGTCCACCAGAAGAAGCGGGATCTCCCAGTGGCCACCCATCTTAACCCCACTTCCCATTCGCATTCTGATATGTCAATCCGTAGTCTGCTCTTCTGTCGGGATGGGGCCGCACTCTGTTTGGAGGAACAACACCTTATATTCCATCTGGGTAGCTTCCAATAGACGATACGCAATAGGTGCAGGAGTAGGCCATTCGGCCCTTCGAGCCAGCACCGCCATTCAATGTTTTCATGGCTGATCATCCACAATCAGTAACCCGTTCCTGCCTTCACCCCATATTCCTTGATTCCGCTATCTTTAATAGCTCTATCTAACTCTTTCTAGAAAGCATTCAGAGAATTAGCCTCCACATAGATCCACAATCCATAGATCCACAACTCTCTGCGTGAAAATGTTTTTTCCTCAACTCTGTTCTAAAAGGCCTACCTCTTATTCTTAAATTGTGGCCTCTGTTTACGGACTCCCCCAACATCGGGAACATGTTTCCTGTCGGACACTCCCTTCTCCAGCCTTATATCTCTTTCACCACTCAGCTTCCCAAATGTTCAATTCATCCCTCCCACTTCCTCTTTCTCCTTGTGACGCCAGTTTTTTTTCCCCAACTAGTCTCGTTTCTACACTCTCCGATGACTGCCAGTTCGGTAGTGTGAAGATGGATAACTCTGCGAGCGCCTCTCGACTGAGAAGAACTTAGGTATTTTGTTTAATAATTAATTGAATAATTGACGTGAGCGGATATTTCGCTGCGCTGATGATCTGCTCTCTGAACTTGGACTGCGTTAACCCATAAATAACCGTGTTTGTGCCGCAGCTTAATATCATCAGCAGGTATCCCGATTGGTAAAATATGTATTCCGAATCGTTGTAATTACTGTGATCTAATCCGCTAATGGAGAAATAAAGAAATTCGGCAACATTTACCGACCACAGGATGATGAACGTACCGGAGATGGTGAGAAGTAAGATCACAGACCTCCTCCTGCTCTCCATCTCGGTGTCACTATGGTTCTCGGCATTGCTCTGACCCCGCAGCCCCTTAAGGACACGACTAGTCATTAAAATGTGTCTGACTGTCAGTGCGTTGAACAGCAGTATTAACGAGAAAGGGAGTAATGGCGTTAGAAAGGTAGAAAGCCAATCATATCCCGGCTTAATAATACAGTCCCAGGGTATACTGTCAATCACTTTCGCAGGATTATATTTAAAGCATTCAGGCACATTTTTAAAACAGAGCAGAACGCCGGTTGTTGTCAGAACCACAGCCGCAGTTTTCCCGGTGCAATACTTTGCTTTCCACTTCTGACAACAGGCGGCGACAAACCGATCAAACGTAAAAGTGACGGTGAACCAGACAGAACAGTCCGTGGCAGCCTCTCCCAGGGCAGAGAGCACACTGCATACGGGGGTGATATCAAGAAAAGTTCCGGGGAAGTAATAATAACTGATTCGCCACAATATGACCTCAGCGATGATGGTTTGTAGATCCGCCGTTGCCATGGCCACCAGGTAGCGATTGGTGCAGGTGGAGAGGCCGCATTTTCTCCGGGACAGGATCACCATCGCCACTACATTTACTGGAGGAACAGAAAAAAAAGACGAGTGAATTACTGCTTCGCCGCTCCATGGGTCTCCACGCACAACAAAGCTGGAAATTGAGAACAATCAAACTGAGTAAACAGCTTAATTCTGGAGGATTCAAAGGTGCAAGGCGGGAGTCGGAGATCCCTCAAACGCTTTTATACTGGGTGAAAGGGTATGGTACTCGGTACTGGAACAGGAGCAGGGTTCGGGAAGAGGGCATTGCTAACTGATCACCGAAAGCGATTTGTAGAAATCAACTTGAATCTGCCACCATCAGGATCTTCTCAGCGAACATCATTGCCCCGTTCCTATCACATAAGTTCTGGAATCTCCCCACGCAGTTAAACCCCGCTTCCTCCGCTCCAGTCTATTTACAAATTTCCGAGAAAATTTATTTCTCCCGTTCGTATGTCTTCGGCGCCACCTCAACTCCCGTTTGCCTTTTGCGTCCAGGAGCTTCGCTTGTCTCCCTTATTTTAAATTTTGCAACTGCGCATGACCGCGGTTCCTTTACACCACGTTATGGTATCCGATCAGAAATTTTCAAATTTCGCCTATTAACATTTTACCTTGTCCGCCGAATGTTTCGGGTATTCTGGAATTTAGTGCTCAAAACATCTGATTTCCAAGGAAGAACAACATTGATCTTTCAAAACATGTTCCCTTATCTGGGATTGCTCGAAGTCACTGCAACATTATTCTAAATGCGTTGATGCTTATTGTTCCAGAGCGGAGTATCGCAAGAAACTTATCTGGTCTGATCTCCATCGTGCATCTCTGGGTTAGCTCGTAACCCTCTCTTCAATCAGGGTATGGAAGCAAACCGTGGTACACGAAACTGCACACAGACCATTATATCAATTTTCAAAACTCCTGATGGTTCGGAGATTAACTCACAAGTGCTGTCTGACTCTCACCCTCTCGCCTGAATCTCACCGGCGATCCGCTTCCAGCATCGCCTGTAAACCTGCAGCAATTTCGTGAATTTAAAATATGCTACACTGTTGAAATGGAATAACACCAAGAGCCCCGAAACGGCACCGAGCCCGCTGCAGTATCCGAGTTTACTCTGAGAACGGCTTTGCATTGATAAGTCAAAACTGCCTGCCATGATTTCACAACAGGAATCCATCTCCTCCATCTTCATTGTACATCCGTTTTAATTGCGAGCTTAGTTTCAGCCTAGGCAACTGATTAAACTGCAAGGGCACTTCTGACCGAGCGGAGAGCTTTGTCACAATGTCTGCATCGCCCTCACTGATACACCGGCATCACAATGCTGTCAGTAGCTGAACGAGTCCAAAGACCACTCACACAGAACTGCTAATGTTAGCTCACCTGTGTTCTTACCAAGAACACCAATAATGGCAATGAGCATGTAATATATCTCTCTCACACGGTAAAATGTTTCACGTATTCTGTGTGAGATTCAGTCTGTCTTCCGATATCACTGAAGAAACTCTGAGCTGATGAATCTCCACTTTCATTCATTTATACCTGCTCCAGGACGCTGAATATTCAATACTACACAAGGCTGACGTGTCTTCCTACAGCTGGGGTGAAAATAAACATCATGTAATTAAAGTAAAATCCCAGTTGTGATCAGGTATGGATAGCTTGACAGGAAATTACACAATCTCAAAGGAGAAGACATGACGATTGGAGAAGTCAGTGAATGTTGTTGGAAAACGCTCTCAGGCTCACCTCTCGGGTTCATGATTACTGTCTTTGATCTTGTCCATTCCCAAGCTCCAGGGAATTTTTCATATGGACCAATGATCTCCTGCTATTGGGCAGCTCAGTTTCACTCTGGGAATGTTTGTTCGTAAGGTGAAATAGTGAAGAGTTTTAAACTAATATAGCATCCAGACTTAAGAAGATACTGAACGCATTGAACCCGTCAGTTAATTTAAATGCCACCTTTCACTGTGTCCAGAAAGACTTGCTGCCGGCTTCGAATATGGTCCAAGTGCAGAGTGAGAGACACTGAAAGACAGGTCGATAGTCAACTGACATTAATACGAACAGTGTTAAAGGGAAAATAAATAATAAACGCTGAGCCGAACAGGGCCGTTAACTGACGCTCTCAAAAGGAGTTGATTTGTAAGTCCAATAGCTCAGGGAAGGCCGAAAGCAAAACAGCGGCGACACTTTGCTATGCTCTGTCCAAGTCTGGACAAGCACTACGACGGCAAGTATGAAGTTAAATACTATCATGATTAAATTTAAAAAAAGCTGAAACGTGCAAATTTGCAAGCGTAATTGCCCTCTCCACTGCGCTGCCGAATCCGTGGTTTTGAAAGGACTTTCCGGTAGAAAGTGATTCGTTTGTTAGTTCTGGAAAGAAATTGATCAGTTTGCCAGACGCCATTGAAGGACACGCAAGTGTTAACAATGAGGTGCTTGGTGATTACCTTCCGTGGATGAGTAGGGCTGGGATACTCACAATCAGTGATGGGGCTCCCGAGAGGGCTGATGTAGAGATAAACAAGGAACTTGAAGTTCCAACATCAATGGCGGTAATCAAGCAGGTTGATAACGTGGTGTTCAACACATTCCGAATACCTGCCTTCACGGACGGGAAAATTCATGATGCAATAATATTGGTCTGACTGGAGTACCATAGCGAAAGGTGTTGACTTTCTCCGGTTAAATCTGATGGAAGATAATGTCTCAGCAATTGAGTTGCATACCTGCCGACTTTGGCTACTGCGATTTCAGTGTTCACAGTGATGTCTCCACTGTATTGGAGAACAAAACATTGCCGCAGGATTTATGTACTCGGACTGTGGAATACTTGCGCGCGCGGCCCACGTGATTAATACTGAGCTCCGTCTTTTACCACACTTGAATGCTTCATCCACTGATATTCTGACTGCTTTTCTCTGTATCTGGCCTTCTCCACCGCCATCGTGAGAAGGAAAATAAACCAGAAGACGGCGTCCCATCCTGCAAGTGAGCGCCTTGCAACGATCGGTAAGGAGGTGTCGCTTTCCTTCTTTCACCTGGCGAACTGCCCACTTGCCAAGATCTAATGTGATTGCTGAAACAAAGCGGTCTCGCTTTAACATGCATCGACTCCCGGACCTCTTTTGCAATAACGTTAATTACTCTCGCTTAAAGACACATGCAGACACACACAGAAACTCACACGCGCGCGCGTGCACACACATAAATTCGCGTGAGGTGAAATCCAATGCATCTCTTGATTTTTAATCGTTGAACTTGAATTAGTTTTACACATTCAGCAACAATTGCGAGCAAAACCTTACGTTAAAGGCCGCCCTTGTTTCACAGAATCCAAATGCAATACACAAGGACTTAATGCACAGACACACCGATTCACTTTCAACCGGACTTTCAAGCTCGGCATATTCCTTGAGATTCCTTTTCTTGCGAGTATACTCAAATAAATCCAGTTCCCATAATTGAATTAATGACAGCTTTCTGAACAAGAAACCAGACAGACACAAACAAAATTATAGACAATAGACAATAAACAATAGGTGCAGAAGTAGACCATTCGGCCCTTCAAGCCTGCACCGCCATTTTGAGATCATGGCTGATCAATTACTATCAATACCCGGATCCTCCCTTGTCCCCATATCCTTTGATTCCCCTATCCATAAGATACCTATCTAGCTCCTTCTTGAAAGCATCCAGAGAATTGGCTTCCGAGGCAGTGCATTCCAAACCCCCACAACTCTCTGGGAGAAGATGTCGATGGTGCTACTACTACTACCATTATTATTATTATTATTATTATTATTATTATTATTATTATTATTATTATTATTATTATTATTATTATTGTTGTTATTATCATAATAATCATCATCATCATCATCATCAAAACAACAAAAACAACACTATATTATCATCATTGAAAATAGAATAACCAATGGAATAGCATTGTCCTCCATGGAAAAAAAGACTCACCATCTGAGCAGGCGAGATATCCACAAGGAAGCGTCGGAAGCCTGGCTCAAAGTTGGAAAATACTTCTCAGAAACAGGGCAGTTCCTCGTGGCAGTACAGGACCAGAATGTTAACACAGAATATTGCCTGAAGTGCACAACAAAATATCATAAATGTCGAAAATGCCAAGAAACAGTAGACACAATACCACGCATTGCAGGATCCTGCAACAGTTTAACTCAGTACTATAACTTATATAGGTACAATCACGTGGTAAACATCCATTAGCAAAATCTTGAGTTAAAATGCAATCTGAGAAATGAAATCACACCTACCAGTAGGTAACAGCCTGATTCAGTTTTAGAGGCAAATTACCACAAATTATAGGACAATCTCTAATAACTGATCAGTCACAATAATTCAGCACAAACGAGCAAGAACAGTCTGATAAACATTTACAGGCATTCCAGTATACGTACTTTACTAAATCATTAATGGAAAAACAACAGAAATACGCTGCATTTAAATAAGAAATTGAAAGTCTTCGGAACATGTACGGGGTGCACATTGTCCGTTAGCAGTATCTCCTACTGATATCATCCCAAAGGCACCGAACAATAGCATTAAACAATTATGGATACACAATAAAATCTATGTAAAGTTTCCGAAAGGCACAATACGAAACATCACTAAATACTACGAAAATTCTCAGCAATTAACAAATGAGCATGTTTGGCTATGCCGCACCTCAGTTTTTAACAGCTTGATCAGAGGAAAAAAAACAATAACCGCAACAACAACAACAACGACAACAACAACAATAATTATAATAATAATAATAATAATAATATGATAATTGAGCCACTAACATAGAAAACCACAATATTCTTACAGAAGAGAAGAAAAGATGCCACTCTCCAATTTATTGAAACGGACGAAAAAGAGTGTATCAAGTCAGAAACAATCAAATTAATTATCCCGTGGCAGAAGTGCTAAACGTTGACGAATTGAAATTTCCCACAACTTCATCAGTAAAGCTAAAGCTATTATTTCAAACAGTGGAACAACTACTTCAAGATTTAAATATTTTAGAGTAGATAAGTGCAAAATATTAAACACAAAGCACGGTACAATAGAGGGAGTAGAATATTAAACAGAGTAGCCTCGGTGAAACATGATACAACAGAACCGATGAATAGATTTGAAATATATGAGTCTCTGCGATAGCAACAAGCAAAGAAAATAGATCATCGTGCGGTCAAAGGAAATATTTTGACAAAATGCAGTTCAAGGCTTAAGGAAATCGGTCAATTAGATCTCAATAGTACAAATATAACAGAGGAAATAGACACGTTTGCTATGCCAATGTTCGTGCGAAATATCTTAGCTACTGATAAATGATTATGCGTGGCTCTGCCCGTACCTTGCGCTGTACCAGACTGATCTGAGAAAAAAATATAATAGTACAAATTAACGTGTTCTTTTGTCATAACGTATGGAGCGGAAACCAATCATGAACATTTAAAAAGCAAAATAAAATAAATAACAAACTGGAGAAAAAAAAGCTTCTGTACGCTCGAATTGCGCTTCGATTAACACAACCCGAGGCAGGAGGAAGAGCAGACATATAATAAATGCACAACGGTCAGATAAAAGTGCCAGTGATATATATATTTTCATCTGAAAAAGAGGGTTCAGCACTTCAAACGAACAAATGCAATTCTGAGAGAAAGTAGTACTTGCAAAAAGCACAACCCAGAAACGGAATGAAGAATTGATCACTACAGAAAGAGAAGTCAATCAATGGAAGAGCATGACTCTCCATGGAAGATTTCACAGCGATCTGAGCAGAGTAGGTGTAAACAAGGAATCGTCGAGCGCCTGTCTCAGAGTGGAGACCGTGTCCCAGAAACCCAAGGGTTCCTTGTGGTAATAGAGGACCAGGTTGTTAACACAAAAAAAATCAAAACTGCAGCATGAGTCTAACAGACTGAAGGCGATGAATATAGAAAATGCCGACGTAAACCAGAAACAATCCTACACATTGTAGGATCCTGTAGCAGTTTAACACAATCAGATTAATTACACATGCACTATTGTGTCAAACATCGTTCACCAAAATCTTTCTTTAAAACAGAAACTCGTAAAAGAAATCAAACTTACTCTAAACACACCTGACCCAGATTTAGGGTCAGAGTCCCACAAATTCTATTATGATCAATGCGTTATTACCGATGAGAAAATCCCCATAACCGATCCAATATAATAATTCCTGATAAACAAGCAGGATTAGTTTTACCACCACATTTCTGTTACCAAGTTTTCCACAGTTGACCAAGCAAAATCAGCATGCGGACGTATCCAAGAAAGCTGAAATGGAGCAGGTTATGACAAGTGACAACCTTGTGTTGCATTCTATGTGTTTAGGTTTGAAACATATGTTGCTACGCATTCGATAGAGTAATTGTTTGTATCCGTCATTCGTCGTCGTCGTTGTTGTTGTTGAAGTTATTGTAGTTACTGTCGTTGTCGTTGTTGTTGTTATTGTCCCTGCCTAATTACTTCACGTCTATATTTCCGCTGCCGATCCCCTTAGTTTCAGTAGTGTTGGTTTGTGTTGCTCATCTGTCATCTCACTGAGATTTCCGAATAATTGCGGTTTTGCATTTCTTTGAGTTCGCGTTTGGAATAATATTGCTCCAGGAATTTCTTATATGAAGTAAAACCATTCCATCTCGCCTTCGTCTCTCTTATTAAAAGTCTTTGCAGGTCTTCACTGAACCCAGTAGACTTCTGATTAGAAACAGCGATCTATTCCTTCCTGAGGAAACGTGTACATATTTCCACCATTCGTGCAGAGTCTCAGCTAGACTGGTGCTCCTCTTCCAAAGGAGTTTAGTGCGGACCATTCGAGAATGGCGTTTACAATTATCATCCACGCTGCAAGTTCAACCGAACTGTGAAGTTACTTTCTTATTGAACGTCCTCCCAGAAAGTGTGTTCGGGTTCTGACTGTTGCACACCACTAATGCTGCAACACAAATTCATCTTGTTTTCTTTCATTCCCGGTGTTCCTGAAGGCTCATGGGTCGTTGCAGCTCTCCAAGGCGAGGCCAGACCAGCCGAGAATTTCAGTATTTTTTCCAACTATTTTAAAAATGGCAAACGAGCTCCCTGCAGCACTTGGGCTGCGAGTTCGTTCCCAATCTCACAATCCTCTAAGTGAAGAGATTTCTACTCGTGTTCCCATGAACTTTTACCTTTTACCCTTTACCCACGACTTCCTGTTGTAGTTCCGTCCAGCCTCATTGGTCAAAAACCTGCTTGCATTTACCATATCTATTCCCCTCACAATTTCTGAATACATCCCTCAAACCTCTCCTCATCTTCTGCAGTGCAAGGGATAAAGCCCGGTCCTACTCACTATTTCCTTACAACACTTGTCCTCCAGACCCGGAAGAGTCCGTGTATATTGTCTCTATACTCTTTGAAAAGTACTTGCGTTCTTTTTCCCGTAGGTAGGTGAACAAAATTCACACCATACTTATAATTAAGCCTCACTACCGTCCTGTACAACTTAGTTACGACCCCATCTGGCAGTGACGCCACTGTTAATAAATTAATAAGTAGTATCCCCGGTTCCCTTTTTTCTAGCGCACACGTCAGTGTTCCGCTCTTCACTGTTTCAGACCTATCTTGTTTCGGTCTACTGAAGTGGAACATATCGTACTTGTCTGCATTAAATTTAATCTCCTATTTCTCAGTTCATTTTCCATCAGGCTTTGACAGACATCCTCGCTATCATCTACATCACCGATATTAGGCACCCGCAATTATGCTGATGCCGTTGACCATATCATCATCCAGGTCGCTGATAAAGATAACAAATACCAGACCCACCAGATATCCGTGCGGTACCCCCCATGTCACAGACCTCCAGTCAGAGGCAACCTTCTAAAGGCACTCGCTGGTTCCTCCCATAAATCCAAAGCATAATCCATTATACAACCTCCTCTTAAATACTGAGCAAATTCTTAAACACCCTGCCCCAATTGTTTCATTCCTAACGTATCCGTAGAAACCTTTTGGACTCTCCTTCTCCTTGTCTGCAGTCTATTTTTAACACGCTTGTTTTTTTTCTGAAGTGTTCCACTTTACATTTTATACAATTAAGGACCGTATATGCTCCTATCTGCCTGTAACTGCTATGCACCGCCTGCTTTTTCTTTCAACCAGTTCCACAAAATCCCTTGATTATCAAGGTACTCTAAACCTGTTATCAATACATTTTATTCTGACGGGCATATAGCAGCTTCCTACTCTCAAAATCTTACTTTTCGAAGTCTCCCACTAACCAGGAAAACAGCCTGTGTCAGTCAACACTTGCCAGATCCTTTCTCATGCCAGCCATGCTGGTCTTTCCGCAAGTCAGAGTCTCACCCCGCGGACCAGATCTATTTTTTGCCCATATTTAATTTGGAACTAATGATACTGTCATCACTTGGTATAATATGTTTTACGAATTTCTGTCACGTGCCCGATCTCATTCCATACTTGCAGATCAAGTAATGCCCACTCTCGTGGGCACTTCTACGTGTTCATTAAAGAAATTTTCCTGAACGTATTTGAAAAACTCTTCCCGATATCGTCATTTTTCTGAAGTTCAAAGTAAAACGTACATATCACCATATACAATCCTGAGATTATTTTTCCTGCGGGCATACTTAACAAAATCGATAGAAAATAACCATAAACAGTGCAAATGAACGCAAACAGTGCCAATACAAATATAAATAAATATCTGTATATGAGAGTCCCAGTCGATATGTAGAAAGTCAAAGTTGCCTGCTTTAATCAATCTTATATTTCTTGCAATAGTCTGTCCGTGAATGTTTTCCTCTAAACACCGGGTACTGTTAGGTGTTCTGTGATATAGCTCCATTAAACTGGTCAATATGATTCACAGTTCCACACATCACTAGGCGGTTTTTTTTTCAGTCCGTCCCGACTGAGTACTGTCATGATATTTTCCGGAACTAGCAACGCCACACTTGCCTCATTAATCTCTCACGTTCTGTCACGTATAGAGTAAGGGAACTTTTTAAAAAAAATAAGTTCCCCTCCTGCAACCAAGTCTCACTAATCGTTACAATATTTTCATTTCATGCGTTGATTCATTACCCGAGCTGATGAGTCTTTCCTGCTATATTTCTGGGATTGCAATATACGCTGCTATACACATTTGCCTCGCAAAAACCAACACTGTTTCCGCTGTGATAGTTGAAAACAGGTAACACAGGCCCAAAGGGCTCAGGTTAAACTGCATAAGCCAATTCCTTGTGTAGTGGATACAATAGACTGTTCAAACTGTTGAAATAATTCCAACCATTCCACCGAGCTTAAGGGACGATGGAGAAGGGAGATCATCGATGGTTTATTCTCCACTTTGGAGCCTGGCGCCCAAGTAAGGGAGCAAGGACATTAGTCGTACCATGATTAATCATTTGAATTCTATTTGATGTCTTAGCAACACAGCCTCTCCAATGCCTATTCTGATAGTCGCACTACCATCTCCTGCAACTCTCTTTTAACATTCAAACCCGCCCGGTGCAGCACTAAAAATTCTTCCCAGTAGGATATCAGTTCCATTCTAGTTCAGGTGCAAACCCTATCCACTCTACAGGTCATGATTTCCTTGGAAGAGAGAGATCAAAGATCCAAAAATATGTCGCCTTCCCTCCTACACAACGTTCTTAATCCCGTGTTAAGTAGCATATACTTCCTATTTCAGGCTCCACTAGCACGTGGTAGCAATCCTGAGATTGCAACCCTGGATGACGTGCTCTTAAACTTAGCACCTAATACTCTGAACCAATTTTGCAGAACTTCGTTACAATTCCTACCTATGTCATTGGTAGCCAAATGTACTACAGCCTGTGACTGTTTAATCTCAAGCTTAAGAATGCTGAGGACTCGTCTGCTATACCCCGCAAAGTGTCAGCCTGGAGTTAACATAACATCCTGGAATCTCCTGCTCGTCCACAAAACACTTATCATATCAGTTGAGAGGAAGATTTGTCCGCTGGTAATCTAGAAAATCCCAAGCGAGTGGTCAAAGCTTATCAAGAAATATTTTGAATTGCTGATTTTTCCTTTCGATTTGAGAAATGACCTTCGCTCATTTCTATATTCTATATGTAACCTCTACAGTATTCGTTAACACCAAAGAGAAGGCTGATGACAACTGAATGGAGTTGCCAGTGCTGGTACTCAATTCCATTCCATGTTTACTTTTAAGTGGACAAATATGAAGATAGAGATGTTAAAAAGTGCCCATATGCGGGAAATTTAATAAGTGAGTAGATGGCGATACATCTCTGAAAACGAAGTGTAAGTCGTTCTTTCCCTCCACAAGCCTGCTGACCACTGATGAAGGAAACGTGTAGCAGACATGATCAGTGCCATGTGATACCACGGCAGCCGGTGTTAAACGGTCATATGAGCTGCTGGTGCATATCACAAGTCCTGGTTATGTGACTGCTGACGCTAAGGAACAATATCAGAAGACTATCAATAATGGCTGCGTTCCCCATCTTGCAGACAATGCTAACAATAGGGCAAAGATAAATTACTCCTGTAGAAAGCAAATGCCGAGAACAGTCATGGTGATAGAGTCACTGCCCACGATACACGTCACGGCAAATAATGATGACGATGGGTGGTTCTATCGGTAAGAAATTTGATGTGAGCCCCCTGTGGCAATTCAAAGTACTTCACGGTGATTGGTGTCAGTGTCACCGGATGTCACTGACCAAAACCATATGAGAGAAGAAGAGAATTAGACCATTCGGCTCATCGACTCTGCTCTGCCATTCCATCACCGCATCTCCTGCCTTCTCTCTATAACCTTGGACTCCTTAATAACCGATTTTTTTGGTTTTATATAACCAATAGATTGGCGTCTACAGCCCTCTAGTCCTAATAAAAAATCAATCTTATACGATCGCCCTCTGCTTCTAACTTGAAGCCAGTTATATATCCATGTTGCCAATTTACCCTGTATTCCATGCGAACTAACTATTCAGAGCAGGCTGAATGGCATACCGCGATGCCTATTCGTGGTGAACTCTGGTGATTTCCAACGCAGAAGCAACTTGCTTGTGTGGACTCTGCGTGTGCTACTTGTCCTTCCTACCGAGCCGTTTTGATACTGCTTCAACTTCCGGGAAATTGGTCGGTAAGTTTGACGTCTGTAGTAGGTACATTATTGGAAGGAGTACTAAGAGATCTAGGAAGAGATCTTACTAAGAGATCTGCAAGTATTTGCATAGTCAGGAACTTACTAGGGAGAGTCAACACGGCTTTGTGCGTGGTAGGTCATGTTTAACAAATCCATTGGAGGTGTTCGAGGAAGTTACAAGGTAAGTGTGTGAAGGGAAGGCAGTGGATGTTGTCTACATGGTCTTCAGTAAGGCCCGTGACAAGGTCCCGCATGGGAGGTTAGTTAGGAAGATTCAGTCGCTAGGAATACGTGGTGAGGCAGTAAATTGGATGAGACATTGTCTCAACGGAAGAAGCCAGAGTGTGGTAGTGGAGGATTACTTCTCTGAGTGGAGGCCTGTGACTAATGGTGTGCCACAGGGATCAATGCTGAGTCCATTGTTATTTGTCATCTATAACAATGATCTGGATGATAATGTGGCAAATTGGATCAGCAAATTTGCTAATGATACAATGATTGGAGGTATAGTGGACAGTGAGGAATGTTTTCAAAGCTTGCAGAGGGATCTGGACCGGCTGGAAAAATGGGCTGAAAAATGTCGGATGAAGCTTAATGCAGACGAGCGTGAGGTATTGCACTTCGGAAGGAGAAGCCAAGGTAGAACATATAAGGTAAATGGTAGGGCACTGAGGAGTGCAGTAGAACAGAGGGATCTAGTAACACAGACACAAAATTCCGTAAAAGTTGCGTCACAGTTAGATAGGGTAGTAAAGAGAGCTTTTTGTAAATTGGCCTTTATAAATTAAAGTATTGAGAATAAGAGTCAGAATGTTACAGTGAGGTTTTATAAGGCATTGGGGAGGCCGGATTTTTAGTATTGTGTGCAGTTTTGGCCAGCGAATTACAGGAAAGATATTGATAAGGTTGAACGAGTGCAAAGAAGGTTTACAAGGATGTTGCTAGGACCTGAGCATTTGAGTTACGGAGAAAGGTTGAATAGGTTAGGACTTTATTCCCTGAGGCATAGAAGAATGAGGTGAGAATTGATAGAGCTATATAAAATTAGGCTGGGTACAGATGGAGTGAATGCAAGCAGGATTTTTTTTCTACTGAGTCTGAGGGAGAAAACATAATAGAGGACATGGTTAAGGGTCAAGGGGGAGAAGATTAAAGAGAACACTATGGGGGGCTTCACACAGACAGTGGTTGGAGTATGGAATGAACTACCAGATGAAGTGGTAAATGCTTCATCTTAATACTTACATCATTTTAATACTTAAGGAAAACCTGGACAGGTACATGGATGAGAGGTGTATGGAGGGATATAGACCAGGCGCAGGTCAGTGCGACAAGGCGAAAAATGGTTCAGCACAGCCAAGAAGGGCCAAAAGGCCTGTTTCTGTGCTGTAATGCTCTATGGTTCTTGGTTCTGTTAGGGCAGTTGCCGGACTCCCTGTAACCACTGGCTGATCAGGGCGCGCACACGGCCTGTGCATATCAGTATCATACAGTAACACAAATCCATCAACATCCATCTGATGGAATAACCCAACACCACTCTGATGGTGGGTTACCCCTGCCTCTCCACACACGACCCTCACTTCACATGGGCATCCGCTTCGCTGCTGAGTTGTTGATTCACTTCCCGGACCGCCGGTCAGCAAGCACAGTCGCCTTTATCCGGTAAAACACCGAAGACGAATGAAACCCTCGATCTCAGCAAGCTCCCACAGGAACATCACGACGTAGCTATCGCATTCAGAAAATGGAAATCCAGCACCTTGCCTTCTCTCGGCCAACACGTCGCGCTATGGACCTCCATGTGGGTATTCCCTCTCCCCGATGTCGTCTGCTCGATCTCACCCCTCATCAGACCCATGGCATGAATTACTACTCAATCAACGCTATACAGTTCAGCTTTATTCGCCCATTCCAGTCCCCAGCCAGCGCCGGAGCGAATGTAAAACATGCAGAATTGTCCAGACTTCACTAGTCCAGATCTACTGCATGCATACAATGGATCTGCATCTGCTAGGTGATGAATGGTAGACGGCGACCTGAACGCCCACTGGTTGTGCCTTTCCGACTTTGTAACAGTCCGGCCATTTTCCAAGCCTTCATGAACCAGATACTCCTCGCTTCAGTCAGATTTTCCTCTTTTTTTATAATCCACTGACGTTCAGTAAGAGCAAATCAGCAGTTGTACAAGTTAGTGCGCTGTCATTCCGACTCTAACCCTTCAACATGGTCGATTTACTTTCTCTAGGCCGGGTTAGCTCACAATTTACACACCTTCTCTGCAAAGGGTATGTCACCTTTTACTATCTTCTTGGTTACCAATCCCTGACATTCTCTGCGGAGGAGTCCACGTTGTTAAACGTTCTGGTGCTCCACTGCACGGAGGACCATTCTAGCTGTCAACCGGACCTACTGCGGCCAAGCCGACCGCCATAGGCACCAGCCAGACTCAAGACTGGGGAGCATGTCTGAATGTCCACAAGCTGAATTTTGTACATAGATGAGAATTTCAAATTATGGATGTCTTAGGAATGTATTTCTGTGAATGGCGAGTTTACGGTGGAACATCATCACTTTGATCAGTTAAGGCCGCAGAAACAACAACATTATCGGTAGGGTGGATGATAGCCAGTAGGATTAGTGATGATGCTGTCAGACTTGCCAGCAATGATGCTATCATTTCAGCTCAGTGACGGTTCAAGAGAATCAGTAATAACATCAGCGTGGTCGGTGACGTGTTAGTAAAACGCTGGCCATTCTGCTTAATATAACGGATGTGTCTCCATGAACTATAAACCAGGCAATTAATCATTCTGACTTTTCAGCATTACATTCAACCTGTCTCCTTTATATACCCTGTCGGCCAATCTAAATCTAGGTATTGGCTCTCCAGTAACTCAAACTGATGACCGCGAGTTTGCCTGGTGGTGAGTTTCTGCATATTCATTCGGCTGTGTTTCACATTACTGTCCATCTGCAGAGACCGCTTTATTCTGTTCCTTGCAATGTCTTGTCTCATTCGAGAAATATTTACAAATTATTTCAAAATCATTTAATGAAAAAAAACTGTCTTATTTTATTTTACACAAACATATAACTGATCGTATTCTGCAGTTCTGCAAGTGCAGAAATATAATGGGTTAGCTGCATCTCAGCTTGACAGTAATTGATTAGTGATGGGCAATAATTCTCCCCTGTTGTTATCACACTGTCCGATTGAAAAGAATACCCATGTACGTTCATTCGCAGCATTCAGCACATTTCTGCTCAATGGTTAAGTATGTTAAACGTATGTTTACGTATACACAAAGTACTTTGACAATCATATTTACTATTTTATTTCTGGTATGAGACATCAGAGAAAAACTCATCGGTTGTGTAAAGGTGTAAGTGATGAAAGCTCGCATTCTTATTTTCCCCGGTGGTTTCCATTATCAGAACCTATGGAAGACAATCCGGACACCCATGGAACGATGTCTGGGTTTATTTTCATGTGAATGGTTAAATAAGAGTGTAACAGGACAGACAAATAAAAGTCGCCGAATTTCATTTTGATAAATGAAAATAAAAAATGGCCGGACCTCAAAATATAAACGCGGCCCAATGTGATAATTTAAAAAAAATGAATTAATATCTCTCCTTAACCACCGTTCACAACTCATTTCAGTGTGAAATCAACAACAACAGCCGAGGCTCAATGTGTTTCTGTTCCACTGATGCTTCGGTCACTCGTTGGTACATTGACCGATAATCTGGGACTATCTCTCCCGTATGCTTTTCTCCAGACGCAGACCACCTCACATTTGCACGTGCTCAATTCCATCCGCCATTTCTCAACCCATTTCCAAGGTAGTCAAGGTCACGCTCAGGCTTGTATAACCTTCCTGGTTCTACAGGATGCCCCCAATTTTGGAGCCGTCCGCATTGTTTCTGATCCAGCTGTCAACATTGACAACAAAATCGTTGTTATAGGTGATAAATTAGAAAAAGCCTGACAACAATCCCTACGGCACAATTGTCACAGAAAAAAATAATAATCAGCCATCCACTCTCGGCAAATCAGGCGTTGGATCCAAATCAGCAGCTTTGGATTTTCTGCACACAACTTCAGTGTATAATGTGTTGCATTTTATAGTATTTAATTCCGCTTCCTTGGCAATTAATAGACCAGCCTGGAACTTGATGGATCACAGATTTTAATTTCTACTTCTATTCAAACCGAATATGGATGAGGAAATTGTGGTAGAACTCTGGCAGCTTTGGCTAATGTCTTTAAAATTAAATAGACTACACCGCACGGCACGGGTCTGTGGGACGGTCCATGTGCGTGCGCAGGAAGAGAATATTCAGAGATCGGTCCACAAACCGCAGCTAATATCGGGTGGGCTCGTAAGTTTTAATTATCAAGGATCCCTGGAATATTGCTGTCGATCTCTTTTACGTGCTCAGACGAACATGCGTACAGCATGTTTTATTGTGGTACGTCTTCAGCTTTACTGTGATTTCCGTCATTCAAATGATTCGAAATGACCAGAACGAGCGCAGGAAGAAATGATCCAATCTCACCCTTCAATAAAGTGTACTGTATTTCAAATGCAGAACTCATTTCCCGCCCTCACTGTCAGAAGTGAATCTGCTCGGCCGAATATCTGAAAATAAACCTGTTTGAAGGTGATTGCCCGTGTTGATTGTACAGGATGATTGCCTATGTTAGAAGAAACACGGATCAGAGAATGTCCCATTTCAGCATCGGATGTCAGGTGTCATGGAAAATAGATTAGCAGAGTTCATATTTTAATTTGTTTAAAAGCCAATAACTTGTAACATCCCCGGGGGAGACGACTTTATGACAGAGTGATAAAAACACTTCAATGTCAGTGTTTGTGCAGCTGTATGTGACTCACGTGGAAACCAACTAATTGCCTCAGTGGAATTACTCTGAATTGCATATAACTCCGTAAATCCGATCACCGGTCCATATGAACAGTTGGAACACGGCTTTGACGGAGTATGGGATATCCAGCCAATTACTACATCGCGAGCGTTTTCTACCCTGCAATTGTAGCGATCGGTATCCCTGGTAAGGTACTGAATCTGGTCACTATATGCATGGTGCCATTGTCTTGCTTGCTGATGTTCCGCTGCGCGGTTTGGCCCTTTTACTGAGCACAGATGCTACCTTCGTCCGAAATGTGTTTCTAGAATGGAAAATCCAAGCGTCTGTTAGACTTGTTATTCAGTTTCCATATTTTTAAATGTTTTTTTTTCGTTTGTCAATTACGTTGCTGCCAATATTGCTACTGTTTCATGATTTCAACTTGCTCGGCTTTCTGAACCGGTATGAAGCTTTTCTCAACTGCCCTGAAGTCAGGTCTGTTCTTCCATAAGCTACTAAATTATAAAATATGCATTATACTTCAGTATTTCACAACAAATCATTAGTGAAATACTGAAGTTTAAAGCATAAGTTATAATTTAGTAGCTAATACCTTCAGCTATTTTACTTCCAATAATGGAAATTGTGATGACAGTCATTGATTGTGTCGATAGTCAGAGGCTTTTTCCCACAAAAGCACAAAGGTTTAAGTTGCTGGGGAGTAGATATAGATGATATGTCAGGTTTTGTTTTTACACAGGGGGTGGTGAGTGCGTGGAATGCGCCATCAGCAACGGTGGTAGAGGCGGGTACGATATGGTCTTTTAAGAGAATTTTGCACAGGTACATGGAGCTTAAACAAATAGAGGGCTATGGATAAGCCTAGTAATTTGTAAGGTGGGGACATTTTCGCAACAACCTTGCAGGCCGAATGGCCTATATTGTGCTGTAGGTTTTCTATGTTTCTATGTTTAATGGAGCGATCGACCGTTCACCATTACGTGAGTAGCGGAAATCAGATGCCTCGCTCCAAAGTGTCGGAAGTTTGCCCAACCCCTCCCCTCCAGTTCATTATTGTCCAGCAGCTGGAGAGCACTGACGGAGTCCGCACGCACTGGATTTCTGCTGTCCACTTCACAATAAAAACCAAAACCCTGTATAGTATTGTAAAAATGTTGGGAATTCAGACTGCTGCAGCTAACAATATTTCTGTTATTTCATTACCCCGCCCCCCTCCCTCCTAAATTTCTTGTAGTTAATTTAACGGCGATTGTGATCCTATCTCGGGGAAAATGCGGACTCTCCAAATGTGTCACCCGTTACCTGGTTGGGATGGCAACAGCGGATCTGATGGTGGTTATCATTGTCGCTTTAGTGGAACGGACCAACTATATCCACATTTATTCCAGATCCCTGCTCATCACTCCTGTATGCGCTCTGACACTTGTATTTAGGGTTGTGACGAGGGACTGTTCAGTTTGGTTTACGGTCAGTTTTATCTTCGATCGTTTCATCGCAATATGTTGTCGAAAGCAACGGGAGCGATACTGCACCGAGAGAACAGCAACGGTGGTGATGGTGACCGTGGTTATAGTGAGCTGCGGGAGAAGTGCCCCGTTTTACTTCGCCGTTGAACCTTATGTCATTATTGACAACATACCGTGGCGTTGCGCCTTCTCACATGAATACACAACTTCGCCCGTCTGGAGAGGATACGAATTGCTGGATAGTATTTTAACACCATTGCTCCCAATCGGCTTAATTCTAGTGTTCAATGGGTTAACAGTAAGACATATCATTGCGGCAAATAGAGTCCGCAGAGGGCTTCGGCACAGCAGTGATAATCAACAGGATACCGAGATTGAAAACCGCAGAAAATCGATGATTTTGTTGTTTGCTATATCAGCTAATTTCATTTTGTTTTGGATACCCTATGTAGCTCATACCCTGAAATGGCAAACGCAAAACTATTTTTATGAGGACAGATATTTGAGTTCCCCGGTATATATACTACAGCAATCTGGGTACATGTTGCAAATGCTGAGAATGTGCACTAATACTTGTATCTATACACTGACACAGAGGAAATTCAGAAAAGAGCTGAAGAAGGGACTAAAGTACGTGTTTACGTTAAATGGCATAACGTTCATGCCCAATTGCAATTCAGCGGAGTATTCAAATAAATCAACTTTAACAATTAGTAGATTTGGCAAATATTTAATAAATTCAATAAAACCCGTCTGTCGAGCCAACCTTAAATCGGAAAATCCACAGACGATTATACTCTGCAGACAGCTAAGATAGGAAACTGGGCAATGATTATTACATTGGTTAAATTACTCCGCACTATCACAGAGACTTGGCAATCACAAGGTCAAGAATAGCTTTTGGACATTTCCGGTTACAAATGTTACAAAATGGATGGAGTCGTGTAACGGGGTGCTATCGAAGCACAGCGACAGCATAATCTTATCACAGCTGCAGACAGGGAAGCATCCGTGCAGAGATTGTCTGTAGATACATTGTGAGTAGCATTCGGAATGAGAAAGGGAGCAATCATTCGTTTGGGAGTATTCTGTACAGAGCACACACCACACCACTCCCTACTCCAGAGAGAAGGAGAAAACTACGGAGATAGCAAGGAATTGTTCTGGAGATATATTTTAGACAGGTGGCATATTAACACGGTGTTTCAACGGGCAACCTAAACTTCACTAGAATTTATTGTTACTTCCTGGCGTTAAAAGGTTTAGATATGACGGAAATTTCAGTTGCGTCCAGAAAAGAGTCCTGACACAATTATCCGACAGAAGGACGAGAGAACAGTCCACCCTGGATCTAGTACCAGTAAATGAAACCGAGCAGGTGACAGATCACTTCACGGGTCAACTATTCGACATTTACTTTCACCTTACCCCAGGATAGAAGCAGACGGTATGGAATGCATTTTATTGGTTTTATTGGGTAGGATCCTGGAAGCAAATTTTGGGAATGGTGTGCCCCTAGAAATACGTAACAGATGATTCTTAATGGAACCCTTGCATTGTGTTTCAGTATGGGCCTGTCTCATTGAGGCGGGGAAAGGATGGTACTGTAAAGTCACCCTTCTTAATATTAGATATGGGACATTTAGACAAGAAGAAGAAAGAAAGATTCTTAAGTTTCAGGAAGAAAGGACTATGGAATGTCACAATGTGGCCTGGACGGATATTAACAAGAAACTTAATAGACATGAGAAGGCCTCGCAGACTCGCATGAAATGTACGTGAAGAAGAGGAGAGTGACGAGAAAAAGGATGGGACAGAGCAGAAATAAATTATTCTGGAGTGCAAGGAGGCAGGGTAGGTCCTTAATGAATCTTTGCTTCACCAGTGAGTTGGACCTTGATGAACGTGGATACAGCGCAAATAGGCAAATGTGCTGGGACATGCCAAGGATAGCGATTATGCGCTGGAAACTTGTAAGTGATTAATATAAATCATTCTCCGGTGATAGAAGGGATATACTTTGGAAAAAGCCGGCGAAGATATTGCTGTTCTTTCGGACATTATATTTGCGTCTTCACTGGCTGCAGAAGTAGGACCGGAGGATTGGAGGATAGCAAATGATTTTTTGTTAGTTCAAGAAATGCAATAGGGATAGCCCTGAGATTTAAAGGCCAGTAAGTCTTCCGTCAGTAATGGGCAAGGTATTAAAGAGGATTCTTGGGAAGGGAATTTGTGAGCATTTGGAGGAACGTATTCTGGTTGGGTCAGGTTATGAGCCTGAATTAATTCTGCGAAAAAGTGAAATTAATCTATACAGATGATGTAGGAATATCCAAAGTGGGATGTATTAATTTTGCGAAGTGTTTGACCGGGTTAAGCATGGTAGGCAAACTCAGAAAGTCAGACGGCATTGCATCTTCGGAAACCTGGCTGCATGAACTCAGAATCGGCTTATTAACATAATGCAGATTAGGTAGTAGATGGAGTGAATTCCGCCGAGAGGACACTGGCCAGTGGTGTTCCACAAGGAATGTATAATTTTTAGTGCATTTTACAACTATGTCTCCGCTCTGCTCTTGGAGTTTTCTGAGAGGCTGACTTTAATTTGATCATCCTGCATCACTTGGATAATTTATTGAATTAGGTCTGACGATGTAAGCAAAGTGCTGAATTTCAGAATGGAACTACATGCTACATAATCTGATCTATTTCCATATTACGGGGCAGATGCTCCAATGACATCGAAACAATCTTTTCAAGTGGAATACTCAAAATCAGCATTTCAAAGACTTCAGCAACTTCTTTTGGTGCTTCCCCAGTGACACCACTTCCGAAAATGCGGATTTCAAATTCCAAATTAAAGTGCACAGGAATTTGTCCTAATGTCCATTTACCTTTCAAAAGAGAGTTTTTCTTACCCGGACTAGGAGCACTCATATCTCTATCCGTGTAACCATGATTCCACATTGCCGGTATGAAATTCGGGTCTACCTCTGAAATCAACACCAAAGCAGACAAATAAAAGAACATCATCAAAATATGCAGGTAAGGCAAAACAAAACCCAAGCTTACACTTTCCTATGTCCAGAACCGTTGAAGGCAACTGGCATAGAAAATAAACAGTTAAATGCACGAGTGAAAATCCTTACAAATATTCGAAAGAGCAGAGGGGAGGAAGATAAGGCTGGTTGCAGCAACATACACTAAAAGCATGGAATTTAGGAAAGAAACCCACCCTCTGAAATCCATTTACTTTCACGGAAATTTATTTTGCTGAACTAAAGAGACGTTTCCTGACAGTCAAATCCCGTTGTGGAACAGAGGATCAATTGAGACATCCGGTCAATACAAACCTAACAAATATTCGACTGCTTTCCATTCATTGACGCACGAATTAACTCTCTTTATGTTTCAAAATCCACAAAAGTTCAGTCCTCATTCAATATTTTACATTCTGATATCATTCATACTTTAAACCATCGCAGAGCACGTCGTACTTTCAAGTGCTGAACAGTTCAAAGATAATCAATAATCAGAATCACACAACATTTAAGAAAACCTTTCCAGTCTAAAGCAAAGAGACGCATGGGAGTTATGCATCGTCCGCAGGCTAATATTCAACAATTTAAAGCATGACGTCACCGCGTCACAAGATCTCTAGCAGCTTCCACGTTTTCTCACCTCCAATCTGTGCACAAGGACAGGATTTAGATTAAATTAACGTTTTGTTGGAAGTAACAAGTTTAGTAAACCTCATCACCACCGCTGAAAGAATATATTTGAAGAGTGTAGTGAGAAAATCTTCCCACCAAATCCAGTCCGCGAATATCGGTGTTATCGTCTTACTGAAGGTAAATTACTCCAGTGCGTTACCTCCCTTATTATCGCACAAGTGCACTTTTATATTCACAAGCGATAACTTCTGACTAGGTCTCTATGCTTCATTGCGTGTAAGGACAGACGGAACAGACATGACTATAGACTTTGTAGATACATCGGTGCTGTGAGACACTAAAATTCTGAACGATATATATGTGACTTCTGGCTCTAAATTGTTTCGATATAATATTGACTAATTATAGTGCTTGGAACAACATTCATAGATCTAAAGTAAATGTAGTTGGGTGCTTCCGGCTCGTCTGGTTGTATTGGGTTAGCACGTTTAACGGTATCCTCTCTTAACATCCAGAAGTAACCGATTTTTTAATTCTTCACTTGCTCCCATATCGTTGTATTTTCGGCAAAAACCTGAGTGTTCAGAATGCAATTCTGAGGCTTTAAAATACCGCCAGGTGTTCTGGCCTTAAAAATATGGTCGCATAGATACACAGTGCAATCAATTTCCGTTTCTCTGCAGTTTCTGGACAGTGCACTGCTCTACGGTGATCTGTTGCCTGTAACAGCCCACTATGGTTAGCCGAGGGAAGTAATGCCCCAATATCATAATCAATATTTCTCAGAAGCTGAGGCACGAAGTCTGTAGTGCATGTTATATTGCTCTTTCCGATTCCTCCCATGTTTCCTTCCTTTGTGACTTTCCCTCTGGTTGCAAATGGGGAAGGGGGTGGGAATGGTGACAATGGTACTGGGATCTTTGATTGCATGCTGGCAGGAGATGTTTGGAAGCCGGCTACCTTTCGTCGTCATAGCGATGCGGAGTTGCGACACTACGTCCAATACAAACGTGTTATTTAAATTTTTGTCCCTGAAAGGGGGTTTTGTCCCAGCAAATTTTCTAACTTTTTTTTCTTCCTTCACTTAGTGTGATCGCCACTGATACTTTCTTTTCTAATGAAGATTTCGGGATTATAATCAAATATGTTTATAGCAGTATACGTTTTACTAAATCCTCCCAGTCGCTACCCCCTAATCTTCTTCTTATCACTCACGCTTTTCCTTGAAAACCTTCTAAAATGGATTCAAATGCCCTGTTTTCACTCAGCTCGCACCCACCCTCATCGCAGATGTTGTGCCTTCTTACGAAAGTGAATAGCTTCTCTTCAAGACGGGTCACTACATCATAGAAAACAAGACAGCTTCTTCTAATCAGTCCCGCTGTGCTTTAGCTTGCTGTTGCCATTCTACCCAATGCTTTCGCTCTGGCTTCGGTTACCTTCCTGTCCTCATATTGTCCCATGGGTAAACATTCAGATCTCCATCACAACGCTTATATTTTCCTTCATACACCCATTGCCAGCGACGTTTCCTCACTGAGGACAATTCCGTGTTACCCACTTTTCCATCACAATGTTAAAAATGAAAAGTTCTGAGAGTTGTCGGGACCTTTTCTTCCCAAATATTGAGTGGGAGAACACAGTGACTAATGGATTGCAGAGAAGTTAATTCATTCCCGCCGTTACAGACACTTACACCACACGCTGCATCGGCAAAGCTAACAGCATTGTGAAGGACCCACACGGACCTCTCATACAATCTCTTCTCCCTCATGCCATCTGGCAAAAGACATCGAAGCATTCGGGCTCTCACGAACAGACTGTGTAACAGTTTCTTCCCCTAAGCCATTAGACTACTCAATTCCAAGAGTCTAGTCTGGCGCCAACACACACACACACACACACACACACACACACACACACACACACACACACACACACACACACACACACACACACACACACACACACACACACACACACGCAACTGAACACCACTTCATTCCCTTTGATATTTTTAAATTTCTTTCTCAATTCCTGCTAAAACAATGTTTACATTGTTTACGATTACATTTGCAGTTAATTTTTCATAATTTATTATTATATTATATTTCACCCTTTACTGTGCCTATTATCCTGTTTATTAATTATTGTACTAGGTCTGAAGTCTCTCAACACGCTGGAGGAACTCAGCAGATCGGGCAGCATCCATTGAAACGAGCAGCCAACGTCATTCAGGACCTGACGAAGGGTCTCGGCTCGAAACGTCGACAGCTCGTTTCAACGGATGCTGCCTGACCTGCTGAGTTCTTCCAGCGTGTTGTGCGTGTTGATTTGACCACAGCATCTGCAGTTTACTTTGTGTTTCCTAAGTCTGAAGTCTGATGTAGCTGTGTGTTGTTTCACGTAGTCTAATGTAGTTTTCTGTTGTTTCATGTAGCACCATGGTCCTGGAGGAAGGCTGTTTCATTTTTACTGTGTACTGTCCCAGCAGTTAAGGTTGAAATGACAATAAAAACGACTTGACTTGATTGTCTTTCTTGATCTGGTATATTAGTGCACCAGCAGTAGAGAAGCCTGCCAACATTTGAAATTCTGTAACATTTCAGGATAGACTTTTGAGTACGGTTGTTTTTGACCCTTTAGCAAGTGACCATGAATTTGTTAGTCGAGTTATGTTTCAGAAAGTACATAAATAAAAGCTCATATCATTGAATTGACTTGCATAAAGGGAAAACTTGTGCAGATGCAGCTAGGACATCAGAAGTTAAACTGGAAGTAACTGCTTGACGTTTGAGTCAGTTGAGGGAAAATCGATTTTAAATGGTAATACACGCTGTTCAGGAAGCGTTAAAACTGAATGTTATGAGAAGAAAAAAGCTCAGAGTTCAATGTAAAATTTATCAAAGTACATACACATCAACATATAACCTCAGATCTTTTTTCTGCGTGCATATTGTCAAATCTATGAACGAGTACATGGATGAATAAAGATGTGTGCAAAATGTTGAAGAAAATACATCAATATAAAGAATGGGGAAATGCTAGACATAACGTAGGGCATAGTTATAGGTCATGTCGATTGAGAAGGATATTGCCGATAATGCCAAAACTGACACCAATTGTTATTGTATTCCCGAAAAATTTAGTAGTGAAAGAAATAAGGAGGAAGTTAAGTGTATTAGGGATAATAGTGTGGTGTTAAATTATGCAGAGAAGGACATAGGGAATTCTCTTTAATTATATTTAGTTATCGTCTTCATCGACGAAGATGTTAGCAATATGCCAGTAAGAGGAAGGAGTAGTTTCTCAGAAGGAACTACAGTCTGATCAAGGACAGGGGCAACAGAAAAACCAGTTGCCTTTACCCCATTCTGTGGACTCTGAACTGATTTTTGTTTTTGGATAATCTGATCAGGGTAATTGAATGTGGACACAAGTAAATTCAGGTAAAGACTTGCTAAATCTGAGACCATTCTCGGGAAGTAACTATTTATTATGTAAATTGTGAGACCTGCCAGAGAAGCAATCTGTAATCTTGTAATTGTTGTAATTATAGCGGACACCTCCTGAAGTAGCCGTCCTATGACGAGTTTGTCGATCAACCCTGGCTGTGAAGAAAATGCTGCTGGGGATGCCCTGTGGAATATCGTCCAATGAAAGCTGTCGGGCAGGACGTTTAAACGATTACAAAAAAGAACACAACGGTTTAATTGATAGAGTTACGGAAAAACGTTAACGCGGAACGTCATAGACAGCGATAGACTGCCCGAGTGAGATAGGTTTCAAGGAGAACACAAAATGCTCCAAAACGTCGTTAAATCCTTTAGAGAAAGGGTTACACTGTCAGAGAGATGTGGACCGAATTGCTGCACTGAGAAAAGTAATATGTCATTTTCCATCTAAAAAAGGGGACAAAAGTGAATACGGGGTATGATTTAGCAGATAAAGCTACTTGCTACGATTACGATAAATACAAAGCACAATTTCCTGAGGAAATCCCACCAACACTCTATCAAAAGGAGCCGGTGCTACCGTCGGCACGATTGGCGCCCCTAGTTACTTTCAGAGAGGAGGGAGGCTGTGCAGGGGTAGCAAATCAAATAAGAACATAACATAACCTACAGCACGCCGTTCGGGGTACCGAGACTCAGATATATTGGTAATAATATCGGGACCCGTGTGCTCAGAGTCGATCCTCTCGAGATTTTGCAGCAACTCGTCATCAGAGTGATAAATGTCCTAGATGACGCTGAGGAACGGAGATTAATGGTAATGTTTTTGCTTCCAAAATACACTCAGCTTTGCCAGATACAGACAGACATGATAGGGGAACAAGTGGTGGACTTAAGAACAAGGGTTCCTAGACAATATGGACTTAAAATAATTTAAGATTTTCACTGGAAATAAGAGCATATATCACCCTTGTGTGACTGGTTCCATTCAACGTGAAGAGAATATGGTAATTTTTTTGCCATGCCATGAACCATGTCTGGGCCAGAGTCCGTCTGTTCCAGAGCCGGTAGGGCGTACAAATGTGCCAGCAGTGATATCATTACTTGGAAAACACTCAGTGAACAACAAAAAAGTATCTTCTTAAAGGACACAAGTGATACGATCTAACAAGGGAGAAATAGAGGAGTGTAATGTATATTTTACACAGTAATGAAGAGAACTTCCAGATCCAATGCACTGATACAGATGATTTTCTGTGGGAATATGTTGTTACTGATCTGTCACCAATCTCTCACTTGACTGCAGACAGGACATGTGTTGTGTAGGAGGCAAGCGATGTAATCCATCACTGGACCAACCACACTAAGCTAACACACACACTCTGGTGGGGCAAATTAAAAATACCCAGACTTTTCGAGTACGTTTTAGAATTGGGGGACAAATGTTCAAATATATCCGTGGATAAGAATAGTAACACATGCTGCTGTCATACTAATTGAATGCACCCTGATAATTGTATTGCTCAGTGTATATCAACCGAGAAGGTGGAAGGCAGAACTAATGGGAAAAAAAAATGAGGATAATCCTTTCATGAAATAGCAGAAAACGCGGCCAGTATAAATTCGGTAATGTCGGTTGGTAAACGTTAACATTTTATATAGAATGTAATTGTTCCACACCTACTGAGGTTGCATAGGAGTCCTCTGGGCAGCCAACTTAATGAGTGGGAAATAACGAGGAGGCAGATGCTGGCCAGAAGAAACTACAGTCTGATCAAGGACACGTGAAGCAGACAAACTGGTTGTCTTTGCTTTCCACCGAAGTGGTGGTCTCTGAACTGGTTCTTGCTCTGGTATTATGCAATTAGATCAATTTAACGTGGAGGCAAGAAGCTTTGTGTAATGACCTGCCAAACCCAAGACCATTCTGAAACAAGTAGTTATATAACCAAAGCGACAAAATGTGTTCACCTGCCAAATCTGAGGCCGTTCTCTGAGGAGTAGGTACTTACCGTGTAATCTGCCAGACCTCTAAAAGAAGCAATCTGTAATTTCGATAGACTCTGTCTGTGGTCCATATTTAACTGCTCTGGACCAGTCAGAGTATTAACAAACATAATTAAGCAAAGTAAGACTGAGCAGAGCCATGACACTGTGTTGTCTCTAGCTCTGTAAGATGAGCAGTGAGAAGGTGACCCAGATAGCTCGGGTGGCGGGGAGGCAATGGGATGGAGATCCACATGATGAGAAACATTATAAGAGCCAGGAGCTGCAAATACGCGGGACGACAATTCTTTGGCTACGTGAACCAAACATTGCCCATAAAGAGGAGATTGCGAACGCAAGGAATGTCAGGCCAGCGTAGCGCGCTTTTCCCATAAGAGAAAACGGCTGGGAACTCGGCCCAATCCCTGTGTAACTATTGGTCACGCCTTCCGACATCGAAAACGTCTCATTTTTTCCGTCTCTCTGCCTTTAACCTGCTGATTAGTTTTGAGTCCACAAAAGTACATTAACCGCAATCACGTGCTTATCAGAAAAAAATCTTACATTCCACCCACAGTTCCCAATTTGCTACCAGTTTATCTGCACCTTCTGTCCGTCTCTCATCCTGTTATCTACACAAGCTTCACTGAAATCATACAATTGCATCTGCAATTACCACATACGCTCACAGTTCCTTCCACACACGCTCGACCGTCTGAATGAATAGGATTTACCATATATCCCGCTTGCATATTTCACCTTCCCCACCCCCCAACCTATGAGTTCCAGTTTTAGATTCACTCAGGGGATAGGGTAAATCTCCGGGCATTCACCCTGTCTGTAATGCTAACAATTTTATATACTGCTGTATGATCTCCATTCATTTCCCTGCTCTGAATGGAATAAATGCTTAACCTATACAACCTATCCCTCCGACTCTTGTCCCCGGTCCCCCAGCTCTTCCTTTTAAATTATCGCTGCACACTTTGAAGCTTATTGATACTTCAGACCTATGTAGAGTATTAGAACTGACCTCGATATTCTATCTAAAACCTTACAGTTTTGCACAGCTTCAACATATTGTCCCAACTCCTGTACTCAGTGACGTGATTGTGAAGGCCACTGTGATTAGAGCTCATTAGCAGCCGATCTGCCAGTGTCGCCGCTTTCCTGAAATTATCGATCTGTACCGCGTCTTTTTTTTAATACTGCACACTGAATTCCACATGTTCAATATCTGCTTCGTAACCCACTGTATCTTTCCTCATAACGCATACCACTTCACATTTGCCTGTATTGAATTCCATCTGCCATTTTGACACCTATTTCCCAGCTAGTGAACATCAAGCTACAAACATGTATAGAGTTGCTGGCTGGAACAACGCCCCCAAGCTAGGATTTGTCCGCAATTCTCGGATTCAGTTTTCTGCATCATTTAAATCATTAAAGTACATGATAAACAACAACGGACCTAACACCAATCCTGCAGTACACTTGTGACAGTCACAGAAAATCAACCATCCACTCCCTGTTAATCCAGAAAGGAACGTTCATCAATCTGTCCACAAACAGTAGCTATGTCGTGTTGGCGCGTAACCTTTTATTATCAAAGGTCCCTAGAATATTGTTGTCGATGTATTTTATATGCTTAGAGAAAATAGGTACAGCGTGTTTTATTGTGATTCATGTCACCAGTTGTTATTTGTGACATTCGTCATTTAGATGACTTGAAATGTCTGGAACAAGCGAAAGGAAAAGATGATCTTATCTTCCCGTTCAGTAAAGTGTACTCCATTTCACCTGCCGAGCTATCGTCCCATATCGTGTCACCGGCGGATGTGCTCGGCTGAATGTTACAAAATAAATCTGTTTGAAGTTGATTGTCGATGTTGATTGTTCAAGATGATAGCCTACGTTCGCAACAAAACTGATCAGAAAACGTCCTATTTCAGCACCTGAAGACAGGTGTCTTGGAAATAAATTTGGGAATATTGATATTATATCTATTTCTAACTTGAAGCATCCCTAGCGGAGACAAGTTCCTGGCACAGTGACAGTGTGAGAAAAAAATAACTTTAATGATAGTGTCTGTGTGGCGGGTTGTCCCTGATGTGACTGACGTGGTAACCACACTAATTGTTTCAGTGGAATTGCATATAAATGCGTAAAACCGATCAGCGATCCATAAGAGCAGTTAGCGTACAACTGAACGCTGCTTCTGCCGGAATATGGAATATCCAGCGATTTATTACATCTCGGCCATTTTCCATCCTGTAATTGTAGCGATCGGTGTCCCTGGTAAGATATTGAATCTGTTCACTATATGTGTAGGCATCGTCTTGCTTTTGTTACGTTGCACAGCTCGGACATTCCGCTGAGCTGTTCGGACTTCTACCAGTACAAATTCTACACTAGTTTTTTTTTCGAAAATGGAGAGTTCAGGCATCTGATAGGTTTGCTTTCATTCTCCATAATTTTTTCGATGTGTTATTTTTCCTGTCAATTACTTTGGTGCCGATATGACATGCTATCATAATTTCAGCTTCCTCGGCTTTCTGAACCGATACTAGTTGATGCCGATATTGGCACAGTATCATACTTTCACGTTGATTACACTTCTGAATCGATACTGCTCTAAGGTTTTCTAGGTATAAGTCTTTGTCAATACAGATGTTTCGACTTTACAAAAATAACATGTCAACTTTTTTTCAAATGACCGGCCAGTCTATTTTCGACACGCAGGTATGTTCTTCCATTTGTCGGGTAAAGAGAACTTGTGTTTTATAACTGATTGATTGCACGTTGTTCCCGCTACATACAATCCCTTCAGATGTCTCGCCTGTAGTAATGGGAAGGTTGTGATTCTGGAGCGATCGACCGTTCACCTGAGTCGTGGACATCAGACGACTCAATTTAAACTGTCGGAAAATCGCCAACCCACTGCCCCTCCACTCCATTATATTCCACTAGCTGGACTTCACCCGTACACATTAGATTGCTGCTGTCCACTTCCCAAAACTGTATACACTGCATAGCATCAGAAGAATATTTGGAGTTCCAACAGTTGCAGCTAACGATGTTTCTTTTCATTTCACCCCTCCCGCCAAACTTTTTGTAGTTAATTTAACGGCTATTGTGATTCTATCTCGGGGGAAATGCGGACTCTCCAAATGTATCACCCGTTACCTGGTTGGAATGGCAACAGCGGATCTGATGGTGGTTATCGTTGTCGCTTTAGTGGAATAGACCAACTATATCTACATTTATTCCCGATCCCTGCTCATCACTCCTGTTTGCGCTCTGACATTTATCTTTGTTGTTGCAACAATAGACTGCTCTGTTTGGTTTACGGTCAGTTTTACCTTCGATCGTTTCATCGCAATATGTTGTCGAAAGCTGCAGGAAAGATACTGCACTGAGAGAACAGCAACGGTGGTGATCTTGACGATGGTTATAGTGATCTGCGTGAAATGTGTTCCCTTGTACTTTGCCATTGAACCTTACGTCATCATTGACAACATACCTTGGCGTTGCACCTTCACACATGAATACGCTACTTCACCCGTGTGGAGAGGATACGAAACACTGGATAGCATTTTTACACCGTTGCTACCGATCGGTTTAATTCTAGTGTTCAATGGGTTAACAGTAAGACATATTATTGCCACGAATAGAGTCCGCAGAGGGCTTCGGAACAGTAGTGATAATGTGAAAGATACCGAGGTGGAAAAGCGCAGAAAATCGATGATTTTGTTGTTTGCTATATCGGCAAATTTCATATTATTGTGGATACCCTTTGTAGCTCGTTCCCTGAAATGGCAACCGCAAAACTATTTTTATCAGGACAGGTATTTAAGTTCGCCTGTATATATTCTACAACAATTTGGGTACATGTTGCAAGTTCTCAGCACGTGCACCAATACTTGTATCTATACACTGACACAGAGGAAATTCAGAACAGAACTGAGGAATGGAATGAAGTACGTATTTACGTTAAATGGAAATCTGTGTAGATAACGCGCCTCTCCAATTGCAATTCAGCACAGTTTTCGAATAAAACATTGTTAAAATGAACAGGTTTGGCAAATATGTCATAAATTCAAACAATCGTCAATCCGGCCATCCTTCAATCACAATATCCAGGGAGGATTGCACACTTCAGATAGTTAAGGTAGGCAACTGGGCAATGATTGATTAATTTTCTCATCACTATCGGAGAGATTTGATAATCACAAGGGCAGAAATGGCTTCTGGTGATTCCCGGATTCAGATGCTTCAAAATGGACAGAGTCAAGTAAAAGAGAGTAAATGGAGTGCCTTTGAAACAGAGGGAGAGTATGATAGTAACACAGCCGCAGAAAGCGAAGAACCCGCGGAGAGATTGTCTATAGATAGATTGTGAGTAGTTTTAGGTATGTCGAAAGCCCTTGGATAATCGCATTAAGGTAGGCGAAGAACAGGACGGTGGAGAGACAGAAGACGGGTCAGATCAGAGATAAAATAGTAAGTATGGGTCTGGAGTGCAAGGAGGCAGGGGAAATCCTCAATGATCCTTTGCTTCACCAGTGACCGGGACCTTGATGGATGTGGATATAGCGAAAGATATGAAGGAAGATATGAAGAAACATCTGGATGATAACAATTATGCTTTGCAAACTTGCAAAACATTAAAATAAACCATTCCCAGTTACTAGAAATTATATACTTTGGAGAAAGTGAGCGAAGATTTTGTTGCGCTTTTGGAGATGATATTTCCTCCTTCACTGGCCACAGAAGTAGTACCGGAGAATTAGAAGACAGCAACTGTTTTTTTTATTATTCTTTTTTCAGAAAATGCAATAGAGATAGTCTGAAGATTTGCAGGCCAGCGAGTCTTAAGTCAATAATGAACAAGCTATTGGTAAGGATTCATGGGGAAGAAATTTATGAGTACCTGTAGAAAAGCCCTCTGGATGAGGGTAGGCCGCTTATTTTTGTGAGGTCAGGTCATCCCTTATGAGCCTGTTTGAATTGTTTGAAAAAGTGAAAAAAGAAAATATACTGCTAAAGTCAGATCAGAGCAGTCGATGTGAGATGTATTAATTTTGTGAAGTGATTGTCCGGGTTATGCATGGTGGGCACATTGAGAAAGTTAGACGACATTACATCTAGGGAAACCTGGCTGAGTCGACTCAGAACTGGCTAATTAACAGAGGCAGATGAATGAGTAGATGGACTGAATTTTGCCAGGAGGTCATGGGTTAGTGGCGTACAGCAAGGAAGGTATAAACTTTAGTACAGTTTACGACCGTTTCTCCAGTCTGCTATTACAGTGTTCTGAGAGACAGAGTTTAATTTGACTATCCTGTAGCAGTGGGATAATTTATTGAATTATGCAGACGAAGCAAGTAAAATGCTGAATTTCAGAATGGAACTGCACGCTATGTAATCTGAAATCCCCTGGACATATTACAGAGCCGATGCTACAATAACATCGAAACAATCTTTTCCAATGCAATTCTCAAAGTCAACATTTCAAAGTCTCCAGCAGCATCTTCTGGTTCTCTCCAAATGAACCTACCTCAGAAAATGCGAATATCGAATTCCCAATTCAGGTACACGTGAATTTGTCCTAATGTCAAATTACCGTCGAACAGTGGGTTTATCGTACCTGAACTAGATACACTCATATCCTGATCCCTTTAAACATGATTCAACATTGCCCGTGTGAAATCTGCACCTCCCTCTGAAATCAATACCAAACCAGACAAATAAAATAGCACAATCTAAATGTGGATGTAAGGCAGAACAAACATCCAAGCTTGCACTTTTCTGCCTTCAAAACCGTTGTAGGCAACTGACGTATACAGAAGAAACATTTAATTCCCAGGGCGAAATTTCTTCTCAAATGTTCTAAAGAGCAGAAGAAAGGAAGATGAGGGTTACACTAACCAGATACACTAACAATTCACGAAATTTCGGAAAGAAACCCAGACTCTGAAATTCACGTCAGCTCCTGGAAGTTGATCACATTCAACAAAATAGATATTTACAAGTATTGATATCATTTTGTGAAATAGTAGATTAAATAAAACATCCTGGCAAAAGAAACCGAGGAAACACAGTGTCTTCCGTTCATTCACGCACGAATTACCTCTCTTTATCTTTCAAGTGATCTTACAAATGTCTAATGCTCGTGCAATATTTTACATTTTCAACACATTTGCACTATAACCGATAGTAGAACGTGACATATTTTTAAGTTTTGAAGACATAACAAATAATCCATAGTTATAATCATACAACATTTAAGATATCCTTTCGAGTCTAAAGCAAAGGGACGATAGAAGCTATGTATCGCCCTCACGTTAACATTCAACACATTTAAATCATGAAGTCACCACGTCAGAAAACCTCCAATGCTTTTCACGTGTCTCACCTCCAATCTCTGAGGATAGGATTGAGATTAAATGAACGTTATGCTCTATAGTACCTATTTTAATAATCCCCATTAACACCGTTGAATTACCAGATTTGGACATTACTGATAACTTTTCCAAACACATCTACCGTGAACTACCGTGTTTACAGCTTTACATATAGAGTGAAGGTATATTCCTTTAGTGTGATACCTCCGTTATAATCTCACAACTGTACTTTCTTATAACCATGCTATAACCATCCGTGCAAGGACAGATATTAATTTCACCATCCTGTAGCACTTGGAAAATTTACTGAGTTCGGGCTGATGATGAAAGCAAAATACTGAATCCGGACCAGCCTTCACGCTCTCTGAACTGAAATTCCCTGTACATATTACAGGGCAGATACTACCATTACACCAAAGCAAGCTTTTCCGATGAACCCTGCAGCTCAAAATCGGCATTTCATTTTACTCAGCCGTATCCTTTGCTGTTCCCCAAATGAACGAGCAACCCAAAATGCAAATTTCAAATTCCCAATTCAAGAATACATGAATTTGTCTGAACGTCAATTTTCCTTTGAACAACTGATTTATCGAACCCAGAATAGTTAAGCTATTATCTCGATCACTTTATCCTTGATTTCCCATAGCCAGTGTGGAATACGTGTCTCTCTCTGAAATCAACACCAAAGCAAACAAACACAAGAACACAATCTTTTACGCAGGCAAGGCAAAACAAAAACCTAATCTCGGGCGAATCTTCCTTCAAAACTTCCGCCGGCAACTTGCTCATATAGATAAAACATTTAACCCGTAGAGTGCATAGCGTTATCAAATATTATAAAGAAAAAAGTGAACACAGATGTGGGTAATTGTGCCCCCCATGCACTAAGACCATATACAATTTCTGAAATAGAAGCAATCTCTGAGATTCACATGTTCCTGCAAATTTATTTCAACCAATGAAGCAGACATTTGTAGGCAGTGAGATCCTATTATGAAAGAAAGGATTAATTCAAATATCTTTTCAATACAATCCTAACAATCACACAACTAGCCTTCCGTTGATTCAGGCAAGCATTACCTCTGTTTCTCTTTCAGTTGAACTCACAAATGTCCAGTTTTTGTGCAATATTTTACATTCTCAATGCGTGCACTCTTTAAACTCTCGCACAGCATTGCATATTTTTAAATGTTGAAAAGTTAACAGATAATCCATAATTAGAATCGTGCAACATTTAATAAATACTTTCGAGTCGAAAGCAAAGGAACGATGGTGGTTGCGTATTACACAAGTTATGATTCAACATATTGAAATGTTGTCGTCACCACGTGACCGAATCTTCAACGAATCAAACGAGCTTCACCTCCAATCACTGACCAAAGATAGGATTGAGCCTAAATGATAGATTTATTGTATAGTATCATGCTTAATATTCACCATTACCACCGTGGAAGTACTGGGACCTTTACCAGACGGACCTCCAATCCGAAACTATGGTCTCTACCGCCTTAGTAATGGAGTGAAGGTCTAGAGAGACTAGAACTTGGGGATATAGCCTCACAATTCGGCGATGTAGATTTTAGACAGAGATGTGGAGCAACTGCTTTCCCCAGAGAGTGGTGAACCTGCGAAATTCTCTCCCAATGAAGCAGGACATGATTCCATAGCAAATATGTTTACGACAATATATTTCTATTATTTCTATATTCTATTTCTGGAGTTTTTCTGTTTTTATCTGATTACGTCCAGCTGTATTCCTTCCTAATACCCTAACGTAACCGACTGGATTCTTTGATTCTTCTCTTGCTCTTCTATCCTTGTATCTTCGGCAAAGTCGAATGTTACGAATGCAGTTTGGAGGCTTTATAAAGCTGCGATGTGTTCTGGCCTTATGATACTTTTTCGCATAAAAAACACAGTCTATTCAATTTCCTTTCCTCGCATCAGGATTCTCGAATCTTCCACTGATTCTGGCTCTGAGACAATATATTCATAGCAACTGATTGTGAACACAAGGAACTTCAGGTAATGAACTGCTAAATCAGAGACCATTCTCGGAGGAGTAAAATGCCAGACCTACAAAAGAAGCAATTTGTAATCTCGTTAGTCTCTGTATGGGTTGGACCGCTCAGAGTTGAATGCACAAGTCCGGGCTGCGACAATTTAGCATGCAGGCCTGTACACTGTCAAGTAAGAAAATGACGCCGGTAGTTCAGGTGACTTTGAGACAATGAGATTGGAATCGTAGACTTTTTTCCCCAGGTAATACTTTTCTCTTCTTTGACTGTTCATGGAGGGTCAGTGATTCTATTAGTGTGCACAAAACGAGATATTTTGTGAAACCACGTGCCTTTCAGTTGAATCAATAGAAGTTACTTGTCGGTAAATGCAGATTCTCTGTGCCTCACTGACCTTTAGTACAATGGGTGGTACTTCTAAGTGAATTGGCGTCTCAGTGGGTGGGCAGTGTGATCTGGAGGAGAAACCTGTTTGTTCACCGGGACACTCGATTAAACCACGTGGGTGAGATACAGAGTGCTCTACGGCGGGTTAGTTAGCGGTTACTAAACCAGGATGAATAATACAGCAAATAAGAAAACTGAAAGTCCGAAGGACTTGGGATGTTTTAATTCGAGTGGATAGCTCTAGAAATGCTTGTTGGGAAACTTGCTGCAATATGAGGAGTTTGTCTTACCCTGCCCCTCAAGGGAAACTGCTGGGAAATCCCTGAGGAAAATCGCCCAAATGGTGCTGTCGATCAGGAAGTTTAAACAAGCACAAAATCCCGCAGCAGTTGGCTGTCTAAATTCGTATTTGATAGAGTTACGACAAAATGCTAAGGGAGAACGCCACAGGTTAGAATCAGTAATCGAAAGCCAAGTGAGATAGGTTACAGCAAGATATCCCAGAATGGCAATATAAAGCAGACGCCGTGCAAGAAAGTTTTGAAGAAGAACACAACATGCTTCAAAACGAGGTAGAAGCTTTTTCTTTGAGAATGGGTTACACGGCGAGAGAGGTATGGACTTGATGCATATGAACCAGTTTCAGATGAAGTGTCCGAAATGACACAGAAAAGTGGAAGCTAGAGGAAGCAGCCAAGCTAGCGAAGGATGAAGTGGAAGAATTAGGGAAACAGTGCAGTGAAAAAGACGGTTAAGAATATGATTCAGAAATCAGCACAGGACAGGAAGAGCAACACTGACGATCATGCAAAGTGTTTAAAACAGATTCAAAATCTGCAGGACCAACTTTCTGTACAGAGAGGAGTAACGTTTGCTCTTGGATTATAAAAAAAGGAAATGGTGGAAGGTAAATATGGAGACATTGATTGGAATGATTTAGCACATAAAGGTAATAGCTATATTTACCATAATTAGGAAGCATCATCTACTGAAGAATAACCCCGAGAATTTTACCAATCAAATAGATCTAGATGAATTGGAGGAAAGGAAATTCATTACAATAACTTCACATTCAAATATACATTTAGCTTTGCTAGATATACAACTGTATGTAGGAGAAAACAATTGCCGAAATGAAAAATATTATAATAACTGCTATTGGTGTCAACAGAGGAGGTCGAGTAGAGCCGCTAGCCAAATGTTAGCAGAGGAGAGGGAACATCCCGTTTATAGACTGCGTTCTAAGGGGTGTATGGAGCATAATTATAACGGGTGCAATTAGAGCAAGATACCTCAAATAGATGATTCAGGACACTGGTATCTCACTGCACCGATTAACCTAAAATGGCACTGGACATGTTTGATCCTTCTGAAGCCAAACACTCTGAGGTATGGGTCCTGAGGAAATGTGTAAAGCATGGGAAAAGGAGATACAAAGCCCAATTAAACTCCATAATGGGAAGCTGATTCTCATTAAACATCAGCTACTTGGAGAAATGAGGTTCTGGGTCCCTTCCCAAGGAGCTCTCTGCCACACAATCAACCAGCAAGCAATGGTAGCTGAAATGGAACAGAGCCGGGAACAGGAAGAAATGAAGGTGGGATACTTAAATGCTGTAACTGTGATAGTGGTTTATGGGGTGCCTAGGGAGGGTCAGCATCTCCGGTGGGGGGGGGGGGGGCGGCTGCCGTGCAATTTTCCAGGGCATCTCTTAAGCATTTGGTCCCCACCTGGCGCTCAGCTCTCAGCTGTGGCTCCGAGCAGCTCTAATAGGCACTGCGGCCACACTTCGGTAAACCGTCTGGGCAGACGGTCAAAACCATGTGAGAGTAGCCGACGGGTCTTCGACCCTCGGTGAGGTGGGGGATCTGTCTGTCCCAGGGTGTAAAGTCTGGTCGTGGCAGATTGAGCGGAGGAGAACGATTAATGACCAATGGTCAAGAAGGCAGGCGTTGGTGGAGCGCTAAGAGCACGCAAGGCACTTAGACGTCTGGTCATCCACTGCAAGAGGTGGTGACCCCTTTACACTCACCCGGCAGAAGGGAAAGGCGAATCAGTGCATTAACCTTACAAGTACATGATTTCCCAATATGTCAGGGCGGCGTGGAGGAAGATCGCCGTAGAATGGAAAATCCAGATGCGACCTAACGACGACGGGGAACTGTGAACAAGAGGGACGCATTAGGTGAGAACGTCCAATCATGAGATGGGAAAGAGCAGAGCAAAGCGGAAGAGCCAGGTAGACCGAGACTACCAAATAACATGGTGGATCCAACACCATCTAGGGAGCTGTACCCTGAGCTCCAGTGACGGTGTCAGGCCTCAACAACATGGCTGTGTGGCGCAAGTTAGGTCGAAACCGGAAGACCTTCAAACTGTGGTAGAATCGGTGTGGTAGAAATGGACACAGGAGGATCGCGAGGCACCGTCGACACCACAAATGTAAAGAATGCAAATTGGAAGACATTGGTATAATTATCCTCGGTGGCTTTACAGGACTTCGCAAGTGGGATATGCGAGTGTACCATTTGAAGTTAGAATAGCAGACATAGCATATAAATATACAGTAGCTTTGGTGGAATAACCCAGGGAGAAGCAATATACAGTGGGGATTAATTACATGTCCAAAGCAGATCTTTGCTTTGACCCAGTTAATTGTATGATTTGCAAGATGTCAGCTGACATAAATATCACACACCACATATGAAATCCAGCAGGAGAATATCGGGATAAAATATGCACAGTGGGTGAAATGTAGATAAATCTGGAGGAGATAAACAATGATTAGAAGGTGCAGCAGATTATTTCACAGAACTCGGGGGCATCGGCAAGGTACAGACATGGTTGCCGAAAGATGGCTGACAGTATGTGCATACAAGGTCCAGGCCTCAAACCACAGAAGGAATATTGGTTCCCTCCCAAAAAAGAAATACAGACGAAGAAATAGGTGAGCTAACAAGGGCTATTGTGGTCAGTAGCCTCCACGAATAACTCTGGCTAGTGAGGAAATGAGACGGTGTTTGTAGGTTGACTATAGACTATCGACAGTTGAATAAAGCAAATCCGTTGACAGCCCCAACCGGAGCACTACCCTGGAGACAGTGTTCAAAGAGAATGAAAGAGCGCAATGGCTCAGTGTCCGTCATACATAATGTATTTTCGTCTGTCACACTTGAACGATCCTGCCAATATTACTTTGAATTTACTTTTCAGGTACTGCCCTATCACAGGGGTTCCATTATACTCCATCCATAATTCCCCAGTGTTTACGGGAAGAATTAAACTTCTTTCTAAACTCTAGTGCTTGGTAGAATTCGTAGACGATCTACTCCTACAGACTGAAACTAAACAGGAAATTTATCAGCTATTGACACAAATGCTGCAATTATTACTAGCATTGGGACTAAAAGTATACCCTTTAAAAGAACAGCTGATAAAACAAGAGTTTAGTTCTTTGGGACTAAAAGTATACCCTTTAAAAGAACAGCTGATAAAACAAGAGTTTAGTTCTTTGGGAATGATCTTGACACAGGGAAAAATGAAATTGATAAGCGAAATGTAGTATCGGTTATGAAACTGCCTCGTCTCCAAGAATCGAAAGGGCTAACGTCATTTCCGGAGCTGGGAGGATACTAGAGATCACGTTGATGGATTATCCACTAAAGCAGCCCCTTTAATGGAGTTGCTGAAAAAGGAGGTGGCGTGGCAATGAAAGTCAGTGCACACACAGGTCGTCTCAACTCTGATACAAGCGTTGACCACTGCGCCTGGTTTAAAATCCTCAAATCCGAATGAGCTATTCTTATTGGAATTGGCGACTACTGATACAGGAGACGCATGGGAAGTTAAGACCAGTAGCGTAAGCATCACGCATGCTCTCAGTAGTTCAACAGGGGACACTGTATGTGAAAAAATACTTGTTAGAGGTTTTCTCGGCAGTACATCATTTCGCTTACATGGTGGGACTTAATCCGCTTCAAACATTGACAGAACGCCCTTCACTTTACAATTACTGTTACATGGAAGGAATGAAGATGCTTCAGTAAGGAAAAACGGAATTACTAGATGTACATTGCTGCTGCAAGGAAGAAATATTATTTTAATGTCAGTAAACACTACCTCTATGTTAGCTGATAACCTGGTGTACCAAAGAAGTGAATGGGACTGTCACGTTCTGGTACAAATGATTCCAAGGGTCCATAATTATCAAGACAAAAAAGATAGAGAAGGTTGAAAGCGATCAGACAAAGTAATAACTAAGAATAAAGACAGAAATGAAAGAGGGAAAAAAACGTATTTTAAAGTTTTTGTCGATGGTTCTCATCAGTGCAGAATGGTGAGAGGAAATATGGGTGTAACAAATATGTAGAGGATGTACATGGCCGGGAACGGTATAGTATAACTTTAAAATTAAAACTACCGCAAAATTATTCGACACTCCAGACCGGTAGACAGGCTTGGAATACTTTGCAGATAGATTCAATTCGTCCCTTACCACCCACCGTAGGATGATAAAAACATTCTGGTACTAATGGACATCTTTACCAAGTGAGTGGACGCTTTCAAGCTGAGACAAACACAGAAAAGGACACTGCAAAATATCTTTTTGGAAAGGATATTCACTTGCTGGGGTGTATCGAATCGGATAAAGGCACACATTGCAAGACCCAGATAATGCAAAATGTCATGGCACTTTTAGGGATCAGGCAGAGATTTCAAATACCCTATCGCCCACAGTCAAGTAGAACTGTGGAAAGGATGAACCGAATACTGAAAATACATGATTGCAAAAATGTTACAACAACGTGGAACAACATGCCAAGTATTTTTGCCTTATATCTTGATGATATTGAGGAATAAAGTGGCATCTTCAACAGATTACACTCCTTATAAACTCATGATAGGTAGGGACATGACAGGGTTGGAGGAGTTCTTCCGACTAAGTATGTCAGAACCCAAAATCGATGAGATTCAGTATAGCAATTGGCGAAGACTGTAAAGGAAGCCATTTATGTGGCAGCCTATCAAATAGGAAGAAAAATCATCAGAGTGAAGCCCACTTTGACACAAAGGTCAGGCTTATAGAATTGTTCAGGACAAAGTTTGCTGATTAGAATAAACCGTTCTGCTTCGATTTAAAATTGATGGTTTGCAGGGTCCTAAGAAATTATATGAAAATTAGGTTCATCCGGGTACAAAGTACGGAGTTCTCCAGATAAGATTGGGTAGTTCCATATCAACCAGTGGAAACTGGTGGGGGAGAAACAGGAATCACCACAGGCACATAGCAATCGATGTACAGGATTGTTCTGACTTTGCGGATTTGAGGATGGAACAATTGTTCCAAGAAGATGGTGACAGGTGGTATAACTGGGGTTAATGTCAGCTGTTTCACCCCGTAAACGAGGGCAGTTTTGTCAAAAATCAATGTGTAAGAAATGTATCCCAGTGCTTGTCCCCGCTTTTCGGAAACAAAATTGAGTGTGGGAAAATGGCCGCCTTGATTCCAAAGACTATTGTGCAACTGGATTAAATGTTCCAGAAAAACAACGGAACACCAGATGTCTTTGTTTCCTCACATTTTAGGGAATCTGAACTGTTTTTTTTTTGTTCTAGGATAATCTAATCAGAACTTTTGAATGTGGACACAAGAAGTTTCAGGTACTGACCGGCTAAAACCAAGACCATTCTCAAACAATTTATGTAAAGTGTATGCAAACTGAAATGATTCTGGTTCTGGGACAATCTAATCATAGCAATTGAATGTGGACACAATGAACATCAGGTTCTACATCTGCTAAATCTGAGACGATTCTCGGATCAGTAGCTACTTATTATGTAAAATACCAGACCTCCCAAAGAGGCAATCTGTAATCTGTTTAGACTCTGTCTGTGTTGTCTCATTTATCTGGTTTGCGTCAGTCTGAGTTAAAAGGCACGCGTACGCAAGGCATGAGTCAGGCAGATCGATGAAACAGTTTAGATTGTAAACCAATATGACCAATAAAAAGGTGATCCAGGTAGGTCAGGTGACCTTGAACCAATGGAATGGAATTCAGCAGTTCAATTAATGTGAGTCACAGTAAGAAGCAGAGCTCCAAATACGCAGGGGCGATAACTGTTCAGCAATCAGAGAGCATCCATCGCGGATAAGGAGAAGCCCAAAGACACGGGGATATCAAGACAGCGCCGAAGGTCTGGCCATCGTAAAGTCCTTTCCCTGGTAATACCGTTTCTATTCATGGACGACGAGAGATTCTTCTAGGGTGCACACAGGTAGATAGTTTCTGAATTCACGTACGTTTTAGTTGAAACAATAACACGTAACTTGCTAAATGCAGATTCTCTGTACCTCAGTGATCATTATTAAAACGGGTGATTCTTGTAACATTTTCACTCCGTCATGAATATCTGTTTCTTCACTCTGGGACTGTGTTCCTTGATAATAGCATTCTCATTCTGGGGAAATACCCTCCCTGCAATCGGTCTGGATGATCTGAAATAATGCATTAAGTCTTCTGTTAATTCCAGAGAATACAGGCCCAGCATGCACCCTCTTTCCTCACACAGCCAGCCTGCTATCCCTGGAACCAGTATAGCGTTGTGAGAAATAGTGTCTGTAAACACCCTGCTGGAGGGATAACTTTCCCGAGGAAGTGAGACTGAACCTGCAAATAATATTAAAATTCTATCTCACTAGGTCCGAACAAGATACCTCCCAGTAGGAGACTCTACCCTTCTTTGCCAATCCTCCTGCACCTCAGAAAGAAATACTGCTTGCCTTCCTAATTACCTGCTTTACCTGAATATGAATTCTCAGTCAACACACACAATATGCTGGTGGAACACAGCAGGCCAGGCAGCATATATAAGGGGAAGCACTGTCGACGTTTCGGGCCGAGACCCTTCGTCAGGAATAACTGAAAGAAAGATACTAGGAGAGTAGAAAGTAGTGGGGGGAGAGGAAATGCGACATGATAGGAGAACACCGAAGGGGGTGGGATGAAGCTAAGAGCTGGAAAGGTGATTGGCGAAAGTGATACAGAGCTGGAGAAGGGAAAGGATCATGGGACGGGAGGCCTCGAGAGAAAGAAAGGGGGAGGGGAGCACCAGAGGGAGATGGAGAACAGGCAGGGTGATGGTCAGAGAGAGAGAGAAAAAAAAACAAACAAACAAGTAAATATGTCAGGGATGGGGTAAGAAAGGGAGGAGTGGCATTAACGGAAGTTAGAGAAGTCAATGTTCATCCAGTCCCTCCACCGGTTGGAATCGGGATCAGCAGAGATCGGCGTTGTTAATACAGCTGGAATTTATCGCCGACGATTCCTAACACATTGTATTATCTCCACATGAGGAAGGCAGGTCAGAGACAGTGCGAACTGTGTCTGATTTTAGATTACCAGCCGTTCACAGATTCGATCACTCCTTGTCATTAGCTGAAACCCGATACCGTGTTAATTCCAAAAGAATGTGTTGTGTGATACCCAGTGTCAACTCATTCTCTCCCCCCACCCCCCCCCCCCCTCACTCTCAGTAGTGAAATTAGTGGCGATGGTGAACTTGTCCCGGGGAAAGTGTGGCCTCTCTAGCTGCACCACCCGCTACCTGGTGGCCATGGCAACGGCGGATCTACTCAGCATTGTCACCCAATTCATCTTGTATCCAATCAATGGATATTACTTCCCGTGGACTTTTCTGAGCATCACCCCTGTGAGCAGTGTTAATGATGTACTGATGATCAGAGCCATTGACTGCTCCGTTTTGTTCACCGTCGCCTTTACCTTTGATCGATTTGTTACCATTTGCTGCCAGAAGCTGAAAACAAAATATTGCACCGGGAAAACAGCGGTTGTAGTTATAACAGCAACGGGCGTACTGTTCTGTCTGAAAAACCTCCCCAGATGCTTCACTCAGAAACCCTTGGCGATCATCGACAATATGCAGTGGTTCTGTGTTCTTGTGGATTCAGTGAAATATTTCACTGACCCTGGTTGGGTGGTATAGGACCGGCTCGATACGGTTTTAACTCCCGTTTCTGCCTTTCGCTGGGATCCTGTTACTCAACGCTGTAACAGTCAGACATATTTTAGTGGCTAGCAGGGTCCGTAAGGGGCTGAAGGTTCAGAGGAAAGGGGATAACAGCAGTGACCCGGAGATGGAGAGCAGAAGGAGATCAGTGATTTTACTCTTCACCCTCCCCGGCAGCTTCATTCTCCTGTGGATGACATATACTTTAAATATCATATATTATCATGTCTCTGGAAAAGGATTGGATTTCAATAACTCTGAATGGATCTTTCACTACGTCGGGTATTTGCAGAGGAATTTCAGCTGTTGCACGAACACATTTATTTACGCGGTGACTCAGTCAAAATTCAGGGCGCAGCTGATCAGTGCTGTGAAATATCCGCTCACCCCGGTACGTCAGTTCATTCAAAACACCGCGTCCTGAGCAGAAGACAGAGGCAGCACAGTGTAGCCAGTCCGGAGGTGATCTTCAGGTGTTATTCCCGCGTAGATTGTTCCATCGTACGGAGGCTCAGGGATATGAGGACAGTGCGTGTGGGGGGTGGTGAGAATTACCGTCCTGGAGTCACCGTACCTCATTGGACCGGCAGATATCAGTTAAAGAAGTACTCGCGAATACATCCCAACAGCCCATCACTTCGGACTGCGGATATCTCTACCAGCCTCGGAGTCCGACAGTCCCACAAGACGGCGGGGTTCCAGTCTGTTTTTGTTTGGCTAATTTAATGTCAAACACACCTGTCTCCGCCATCCCCATGAATGATTGGCTAACGAAGAAATCGGTTCAGCTCAGGAGAGACAGCTGTTTACGCTCCAACTAAACGGCACATTTCAGCCACCAGCTGGACAGGAGTGCGTATAGGGAACTGGGAAATAAAACGGTCCTTGCTTATTTTTTTCTAATGAAAGTGGAATTTCTCCAGAAGCCCTTTAGATTGTAAGTAATGAAACATAATTTTGTGTATTAAATTAAATTAATTCCCATAACGTGACATTTTTTTAAATGAAAGCCCCAAAAATCTTCCGCCAAAAATTGCATGAAGCCTCCTTATGATTTATTTTTACTTGATATGCCTCACTCTGAAATAATATGTGTCAACTGTTTCAATAGGACAAATCCTACACGACCCAGAATGATGTTCTCCATTGTATGCCCAATTCTAAGTCGTTTCAATATAATTCCTTCCCTTCTTATTTTACACCTTCTCCCATAACCCCGACTTTTATGTATTTTATAAAGGTGTCTCTCCTTATGCTCATTTTCCTAACTGTCTTTCCATAACCCTCAAATTCTTAACCCTACAAACCCGTTAGCTTCTGATTTCTTAAGTGGAAGGTATTTAACCATAGTTGAACTTCTTAACAGTAAGTTGACTGAGTGGTAGAATAACCTGTCTCAAATCTGATCAAAACCGAAAGAGAATCTGGACAAATTGCAACTTTACATGAACTACTTCCCTCCACCATCTAAAGCCTAAAATGATGGCAGTCGATTCTGCTGTAATTTCTGATAAATAGTCGGTTAAGATTTTTTTTTGCCTTTCTCTCTGATTCAGGCACAAGTAAAGGGCTACACCAACATTCCCAGTTAACTTATATTTTGATCAATCTGTAAAAAAGTATAAAATTATTAACATAACGCAATATTTTTCTTTACTACATCACCAACAGATTATCAGTTATAACTGCATCCTTAAACTTTATTGAATTGTTCAACTTAGAATTAACTAACGTCGCTGGAAAAATAAAAGTGATGATCTGAGAGTGCGATAATGGGATATATTGGTTAGCCCATCAAACACATATTCCTGGCACGACAAGATCCGAGCCACCCATAACTAAACAAACAAAAAACACTCCCTGTGATATCCCCAACAGCCCTCTAGCACACCTGTAACGACATGGTCAATCCCTCTCGAATTAATCCAGTATGTTCACATCAAATTCATCTTCACCAGCTATCAGGGTAATTGTCTGATTTGAACCAGAAACAACAGAGGACGATTTTATTGCACTACTGCCAATCTTAAAGACTGTGCTTGGATCACATCCAACCATTTCAAAGCTGACAATGAAGCTTATTCACAAGGCACACATCCATCATTAAGTACATATCTAATTAAACAAATATAACTGGTCAACAAAGATTTCCGTGTCGCACCCCTATGATCTCCACATAGAGATCAGAGAATATTTAATGCCCCTCCATATTTATCAGGTATTTTACTGATACGGAGCTTCCATGTTAGCTTATTATCCGTCGATATGACTAGATATCCTACCAAAGAACAATCTTCAAGTGTTTGATCGTATAAATTCGAAGTGTTTTTCATAAGGCGTATGGTGTGATGGCATTCATCAAACCTGGGACTGAGCTTAAGAGCCGTTAGTTAACGCTGAAGCTATGTAAGACCTTAGTTGGATACCACTTGGAGTACTGTTTTCAGAACTGGTCACTCTCTGAATACTATAGAGAGAATACAGAGGAGATTGACAAGAACGTTTTCTTGTTTGGAGAACATACCTTATGAGAATAGTTTGTCTGAATTGGGGAACGGGGCACGACTGCGCAAGCGCGTGAAAATCGGTCAGTGTGAACTGTGGAAAGAGTTTAAAAGCCAGCCGAGTTGAAAAGATGATGATTATTTCTTCAGCGTTTTTAACGGGAAAGCGCTGTGCAAGCGGGTCGAGTTCAGCCAGTGACAACAGGGATAAGATTTTAAAAAGACGATAGCTTTACAAAGCTGCGTCGGAGTAGATAGAGACAGAGTAAGAAGGCTTTGCTCAACGGCGTAGAGGTGATAACGGGTTGAGGTGAGGTAGGTTATCTGTTTAGAATACAGACTGAAAATATCTGTGTGAGACCGGTTTTCTGTGCTCGGTGTCAGAAGTGGGAGGTCCTGGAGACTCCCAGACTCCTGGACAGCCACAATTGCAAACGGTGTGTCGACAGCGTTAGGGAACTGGATATGCCGCTCGATTACCTTCGACTGGTCAGGGAGGAGACAGACAGGAATTATAGGCAGGTAGTCACTCCGAGGCCTGGGAACACAGAGAAGTGGGTAACATTCAGGAGAGGGAAGGGAAATAAGCAGATGTTAGAGATTAACTTAGTGGCTGTCCTTCTTAACAATAAATAATCCTGTTTCAGGCTGTTGTTGGAGGCGGCATACCTGGGGGAAAGAGTGTAAAACTCTCCCAGTTGCCAGGGTCTGCGACGTTTCTGATCGCGTCCACGATATCTTGAAGTGGGAAGCAGAACAGGGAGGTAGGGAGGAAGTTGAGAAGCAGGACCGCAAAGGTAGTGCCACATGACAGTGAGTATAGAAATAGAATGAGGCGGAGGATAAATGCGTGGCTGAGGGATTACAGCAAAGGGAAGGGATTGTTGGAGAACTTCTGGGGCAGGAGTAACCTGTACAAAAAGGATAGGTTGTACTTGAATCTGAGGGAGACCAATATCATGGCGGGATTGACATTTCTGAAGTGGTGACTAAACACGTTGATGAATTTGGAGTAGAATATGTATTGTATATGGATTTTAGCAAAGCATTTGATAAGGTATTCCATGCAAGACTTATTAAGAGATAAGGAGGCATGGGATCCAAGGGGACATTGCTTTGTGGATTCAGAAATGGCTTGCCCACAGAAGACAGAGGGTGCTTGTAGACGGCTCATATTCTGCCTGGAGGCTGGTGACCAGTGGTGTGCCTCGGAGATCTCTTCTAGGACCCCTACTGTTGCTGATTTTTATAAATGACCTTAACGTGAAAGTGGAGGGATGGGTTAGTAAATTTGCTGATGTCACAAACGTTGGCGGTGTTGTGGATAATGTGGAGGGCTGTCAGAGGTTACAGCGGGGCACTGATAGGATGCTACACTGGGCTGAGTAGTGACAAATGTCATTCAACCCAGATAAGTGTGAGGTGAATCATTTTGTTATGTCAAATATGATGGCAAAATATAGAATTAAAGGTAAGACCTTTGCAGTACGGAGGATCTTGGGGTCGGAGTCCATAGGACGCTTAAAGCAGCTACGCAGATCGACTCTGTGGTTAAGAAGGCATACGGTGCATTGGCCTTTGTCAACAGTGGGATTGAGTTTAAGCGGCGAGAAGTAATGTTGCAAATATATAGGTCCCTAGTCAGTCCCCACTTGGAGTATTGTGCTCAATTCTGGTCGCCTCACTACAGAAAGGACGTGAAAACTATAGAACAGGTGCAGAAGAGATCTACAAGGGTGGTGTCTGGATTGGAAAGCATGAGAATAGGTTGAGTGAACTTGGCTTTCCTCCTCGAAGCGGCGGAGGATTAGAGATGACCTGACAGAGGTGTACAAGAAAATGAGAGGCATTGATCGTGTGGATAGTCAGTCTTTTTCCCAGTGCAGAAATGTCTAGCACGAGAGGACATACTTTTAAGGTGCTTGGAAGTAGGTACAGAGATGTCAGTAGTAAGACTTTTTTTTACGTACAGAGTGGTAAGTGTGAGGAATAGGCTCTTGGCGGCGGTAGGGGAGCCGGAAACAATAGGGTTTTTTAGAAGACTCCTGAATAGACCCTTGCAGTTTAGTAAAACAGAGGGCTATGGGTTAAGCCCAGGTATTTGACAAGGTACCACAAGGTAGACTTATTCAGAAAGTCAGAAGGCATGGGATCCAGGGAGGTTTGACCAGATGGATTCAGAATTGCCTTGCCTGCAGAAAGCAGAGGGTCGTTGTGGAGGGAGTACATCCGGATTGGAGGGTTTTGACTAGTGGTGTCCCACAAGGATCTGCTCTGGCACCTCTACTTTTCATGATTTTTTTTTGGTGACCTGAATGCGGAGGTAGAAGAGCGGATTGGCAAGTCTGCAGACGACACAAAAGTTGGTGGTGCAGTGGATAGTGATGAGGATTGTCGACGATTGCAGGGAGACATTGATGGGATGCAGAAGTGGGCTGAGCAGTGGCAGATGCAGTTCAACCCGGAGAAGTGTGAGTCGATACATTTTGAAAGGAGTAACTCCGAGGCAGAGTACAAAGTAAATGGCAGGATACTTGTGAGTGTGGAGGAGCTGAGGGATCTGGGGGTACATGTCCTAGATCCCTGAAAGATGCCTCACAGGTAGATAGGGTAGTTAAGAAATCTGATGGAGTGTTAGCTTTCATAAGTCGAGGGATAGAGTTTAAGAGTCGCGAGGTAATGATGCAGCTGCATAAAACTCTAGTTAGGCCACACGGAGTATTGTGTCCAGTTCTGGTAGGCTCACTATAGGAAGGATGTAGAAGCATTGGAAAAGGTGCAGAGGAGATTTACCAGGATGATGGCAGGTTTAGAGAGTATGCATTATGATCAGTGATTAAGGGAGCTAGAGCTTTACTTCTCCGGAAGGCTGTTCCGGTCCGCTGACGGATAAGACATTCAAGCCAGTAGAGGAGGTCTGGTTGGCATCAAGGGATGATAGCATGAAAGTTCGGAGCTGCAGTTTAGCACCGCGCTATTTAGGACCGTTTGTAGTCGAACCGGCTTTTGTCAATCTTTACTCTTCGGAGAGAAGGAGGATGAGAGGAGACATGATAGAGGTGTACAAGATATTAAGAGGAATAGATGGAGTGGACAGCCAGCGCCTCTTCCTCCAGGCACCTCTGCTGAATGCAAGAGGACACGGCTTTTAGGTAAGGGGTGGAAAATTCAATAGAAATATCAGAGGAAGGTATTTTACTCAGAGAGTGGTTGGTGCGTGGAATGCACTGCCTAAGTCTGTGGATCAGGCAGATGCAATAGTGAAATTTAAGAGACTACTAGACAGGTTTATGGAGCAAGTTAAAGTGAGGGGATATATCCAAGGCAGGGCTCAACATTGTGGGTAGCGAATAAAAAATAGAATACAGAGAGCTGCGAAGCAGTACTTCAAGTGTAGTAATATCGTGTTTATCGCCTGTGACTGCGACAGTGAGGATTGGAATGGAATGAAGTAGCTGATACATGTGTAGCTTAAGACTTGGAGCAGTGGACAACGATTGGGATTTCTGGTTAAATGGGAACTCGAATGACGCAGGTGAGCCCTCTTCCATAGGGCCAGGTTGCACTTGAATCTGAGGGGGATAAATATTCTTGCGGGTAGATTTACTAGAGCTGCTGGCAGTGATTTAAAATAATATGGCGGTGGGTGAGAAGCAGCCTGTTAGAGCTGGGGATGAGAGAGAAGTTCGACAACTAGATGATAGGTGTTACATGAATGTAAGAACAGACAAACAAATAACTGTGTACGTCCAGTATGCAGACAGAGGAAAAACTGAAATTTTACCGCAGAGGCAAAGTTCAAAGGGCGAAGGATGGACAGCGCTGGCGGTGCTCTGTTTAAATGTGCGTGGAATTCGGGATAAAGAGAGCCATATTGTTGCGCAATTAGAGATGGTGGGTATGACATTGTGGTAATCAATGAGTCAAAGCTGAAGGAATGCCATAGTTGAGAGCTTAACATCAAAGGATATACTCCATATCGAAAGAACAAGCAGGAAGGCGTTGGCCGTCATGTGTATCTGTTATTAACAGTTGGAATTACGTCTTTCGAACGAAGTGACATAGGGTCAGAGAATGCTGTAACTTTGTGACTGGAGTTACAAATGTAAATAAAAACATTATGGGAAATATATAAATATCCGCTTCAACACCCAGGTGATACAAAATGTTATGAAACTGTTTAGGGTAAAACAGAGGTTCCATATCCCGTATCGACCACAATACAGTGCGCCAGTTGAACAGGTGAGCTGGATTTAAAGACAATGTTAGCTAAAAATTGTCAAACGACACACGGTCACTGTCTTATGACAGAGTCGTCCTGTCTGTTCCGTTCCTATATGATCGAAGTGTCGAGGGAGAGCCACCGTGAAGCAGGTCAATAGTTTACCGACTTTCATGCAAACTGAATTAGAGGGAAAGCTAAACACATCAACGCTGAGCCAAGCACGGCATTGAATATTACTCTCATAGTGGAAAACGAACCTTACACTGCAGATGAAAAGAATAACAAAATATAAAATGAATACCACTCGTCTTCAGATCCATTGACTCGACAGTCCAATTTCCCTGGCTATGCCGAATGCAATCGGGCTGCGAAACGTTGCTGTGCTTTGCTCAAATGTCTCGGTCAGCACTACGACGAAAAGAGTGGGGTTAAATACCATCACAATAATGTAATAATTAGCTGATAAACGCATATTCACTCGCCCAATTGCCGTATCTGCTGCGCTAAAGTTATCGTGTTTGTGACAGGGCCCACTTCCCTTGGTGAAGACGCTGAGGCGCCACAGACCTGTGTCTGCTGGAAGTCCTGGATGACCAACTTGTCAAAGATGTCCTTCGTCGCGATCGAAGAACCTTCTTCGGGATTCTATACTTCCCACTCCACAAGGTACTGGATCTTAATAACTAACCGACAAGATGTCAGGAGGCGTCGCCTCCGTATAGACCAGGGAAACAACAACCAAGCGAGGAGGAGGATGAGGCTGGCTGAGTCGTGTCGGAGAGAGGTAATACACGGCTTGAACTGCTTAAAAAAACCCAAAAGAAAACAAACGGACACTGGGTATATCTTCAGTGATGCTGGTAGACACAATCTATACAACACCTTGTTAAAAGCCGTTTCCACTACAAACTTTTCCATATAGCGCGATGCCGATTTGCGGCTCCGAACTTTCATGGGAAGATCCATTGAAATCATCAAAAATTCCTCTCTTTGTTGAGTGTCCTTACGTGTCGGTGGAGCGGATCAGCCTGCCGGACATGTTCTTTCTGGGCGCGTAGCAGAGAAGCCCTGGCTCATCTCCAGGTGCGTTTGCGTCGCTGGGTAAACTGTTCAGCAGCAGGAACTCCTGAATCAATGTCCTGCACAGGTTAGAGCGGGGGCTGGAACCTCCTTGGCGTTTAAAGGACGACTGGAGGTTATTGTGGGCGATCTTTACCTAAACTAACTGGGAGCTCCAGGACAGAGGTTTGGAAGAGTCTAGGCAGTGCTGTCATGGTCCGGTCCGTGAAAACCGTATTCCAGTTCACGGTTGGGTACATAGACTCATGTTCCGGGTATTCCTGTTCTTTCCCTTGATCTGTTGAGTGCCTCAATTGTTCCCTGACTGTTCCCTTCCCTTCCTCTTCCTTCTCCTTGCCTGCAACCTCTTCTGCGTTCTTGCCTGTAACGCCGTCAGGTCCTACCGCCGGAGCAAGACCGGGGCCTTGCTGTGTCTAGTTAAGGAACATTATGTTGTTGTTTTTATTTATTTTTCAAAAGTTGATAGAGTAGCGAGTATGTCTACAGAGCCAGTGTTCTTTTCTGGGTGTCAGATGTGGGATTTACAGCAGGTTCCCAGCGTCCCCGAGAGCCACATCGGCGCTCGATGCTCCGAGCCGGTGCTTGTGACTGGAGCTCCAGCTCGATGACCACCGGCTTGTGAGGGAAAGAGGATCTGTGATAGACAGGAACTACCAGGAGGTCGTCTCCCCAAGGCTACAGGATACAGGTAAATGATTGACTGTCAGTGGAGGGAAGGGATAACATTAGATTCTGGATGGCTCTCCTGTGGCCGTCCCTCTCAACAATAATTACTGCATTTTGAGTATTGTTGGGGGGATGACTTACGGAGGAGACGCATAAGTTTGGCCGTGAATCTGGCAGCGAATCTAGCCCTCCGGCTCGGAAGGGTAGGGAACTAAAACGGATGGCAGCAGTGATAGGGGGGCTTTATAGTCGGGGTATAAATAGGCTAGTCTATGAAGGTAAAAATGAAACACGGAGGGTAGTTTGCCTCGCAGGTGCCAGGATCCGGAGTATTTCTGAACTCGTCCTGAAAAGGGAGGATGAGCGGACAGAAGTCGTGGTTCATATTGGTACTACCGATATAGGAAGAAAAACGTAGGTGATCGTGAGAAAAAAAATGCAGAGAGTTAGGAAGGACGCTGCGAAGCAGGACCTCAAGGGTAATAATCTCGGTTTTATCGCCTGTGACTGCGACAGTGAAAAAGGAATACAATGAAGTGGCAGATAAATACTGGATGAAGAATTGGAGCAGGGGCAAGGATTAGGAATTCTCGTTAAATGGAACTCTTCTGGGGAAGGTGGGCCCTCTTCCACAGGGACAGGTTGCACTTGAACCTGAAGGGGATCAATATTCTTGCGGGCAGATTTACTAAAGCTGCTGGTACTGGTTTATATTAATATGGCAAGAAGTGTGCACCAGGCTGATAGATGTGATGATGAGCCAGAAGGTTTACAAGTAGATGATGGGCGTTACATGAATGTAAAAAAGGACAGACCAATGGCTGGATACAAATGCAGACAGAACAAAGGCTTAAATTGTTCCACCGAGACAAAATTGAAAAGGTCAATGGAGACAGGACTAAGGGTGATTTGTTTAATTGCACGTAGCTTTCGGAATAACGTGAACGAGCTCGTAGCACAATTAGGGATGGGTGGTTATGACTGTGGGATTCGAGGCTGAAGGAAGCCCATAATTGAGAGATTAGCATCAAAGTTATACTCTGCATTAAATGAACAGGCAGGAAGTCAAAGACGGTAGTGTGAATCTGTCGATAAGAGTTGGAATTACATCTTCAGAAAGAGGTGACATGGGGTCAGAGAATGTTGAATCCTTATGGGTGGAGTTGAGAAATTACAAGGGTAAAACAAAAACACTATGGGAAACATATAAGTCCTCCGAATAGTAGCCAGAGTGTGACGTTGAGTTTGCAAACGGAGCTGGAAAAAGCATGTAGCAAGGGTAATGACACAATTCTACTGGGGGATTTCAATTGTGTGGAGGATCAGAGGGATCTTGGGATCCAAGTCCAGCGACACTCAAATCTGCTGCAATAGGTTGACTTTGTGGCTAAGAAGTGCTGCATTGGCCTTCATCAATCGTGGGATTGGGTTTGGGAGCCGAGAGGTAATAGGAACTTGATCAGATCCCACTTGGAGATCTACGCTCAGTTCTGGTCGTCTCACTACCGGAAAGATGGGAAAAAATAGAAAGAATGCAGAGGAGATTTACAAGGATGTTGCCTGGTTTGGTGAGCATGCCTTATGAGAATAGGCTGAGTGAACTCGACTCTTACTCCTTGGAGCGCCGGAGGATGAGAGGTGACCTGATGGAGGTATATAAGATAATGAGAGGCATTGATCGTGTGGATCAGTGGCTTTTTCCCATGGCTGAAATGGCTAGCATGAGAGGGCACAGTTTAAAAGATGCTTAGAAATAGGTACAGAGGAGATGTCAAGGTTAAATTCTTTTATGCAGAGTGTCGTGATTACCTGGAATGGGCTGCTGGCGAAGGTGGTTGTTGAGGACAGGATCTTTTAGGAGTCTCCTGGATAGATACATAGAGCTTAGAAAAATAGAGGGATATGTGTAACCCCAGGTAATTTCTAAGGAGCAGCACAGCCTTGTGGGCCGAAGGGCCTGTATTGTGCTGTACATTTTCTATGTTTCTAAAACCGCACACAAAATCCCAATTGCAGTCTGGCCGAAGCCTTATAAAGCGTCAGCATTACACGCTTGCTTTTGTATTGTTGTCCCCTCGAAGTAAATGCAAACATTGTATTTGGCTTCCTTATTACCGAATCAGCCTGTATTTCACCGTTTAGGGAATCATGCACAAGGTCTCCCACCTCCGTTTGATCTTCGGATTTTTAAATGTTCTCCCCATGTACAAATGAGTCAACGCCTGCTTCTCTCTGCCCGCATGCATGCACTATATTTCATCTCATAGTTTCTTGCCCATTTCTACAATCTGTTTTAATCCTTCTGCAGCCAGACTGCTCTCCTCCGTCGATATTCGTACAGGCCGCAAACTTGGCCACAAAGCCATTAATTTCTTAATCCAGTTCCTTGACATATAGCATAAAAAAGTGGTCCGAACACCGACCTCTGCCTCACAGGACGAGTCACTGACAGCTAACCGGAAAAGGCCGCTTTTATTAGCCCGCATTGCTTGCTGCCAACATGCCAATATTCCATCCATGCTTGTGCCTTTTCTGGAATACCAAGGTCTCCTGTCTTGTTGTGCAGCCTCATGTCTGGCAGCTTGTCAAACGCCTTCTGAAATCCAATTACATAGCATCCACTGGCTCTCCTCTGTCTATCCTGCCCGTTATTAACTCAAAGAATTACAACAGATTTGCCAGGCAAGATATCCTCTTTGGAAATTAATGCTGAATATGGCCTATTTCTATCATGTACTTTCGGAACCTAACCGCTAGTAATAGACTCCAACATCTTTCCAACAACTGAGGTCACGATAAGTGGCCTATAAATTGATTACCTCTGCCAGCATCCCTTCCTAAATAGTGGAGCAACATCTGCACATTTCAGTACCCAGGAACCATTTCAGAATTTAGTGACTCTCGAAAGATCATTACTAATGCCTTCACTATCTCTTCAATGACATCTTTCAGAAATTTGGTCCAAGTGACTTATTTACGTTCACACCTTTGCACCTCAGAGAGAGCTACCGATTACAAATCAGTGAACTCGAATGAATCAAAGACAATGGAAGTATACAAACCAATTGTCGTTGTACATGTCATAAGCTCGAAAAAATGGAGGATACCACATTGTGAAGCTGCTCTGTACCCTCCATTATTTGAACTGGTTTTGCTTGGCTGAATCAAGGTTTTGACGTATCCACAATGATGCTTCAGGGAATCTGCCGGACTAGGGATCGTTTCCATACAAGAGGCTATCTGTGAGGAGTTCTTTGGTATGATTAAATATACAGGTTTGTGAATGGTGGAGTCTGTGTCTTCCCTGAGTGATTAAAGCTGTTTACTGGTTTCGTAACAGATTTAGAATGCGAGCCATAAATTACCAATGCCAATTGCGGAAGAGGCTCGATTAGAGTCGAGCCAATAAGCAGATGGCTTATTGCGTTCATCGAACGCAAAACGGCAATAACTCTCCGGAGACGAAACATCGCCGATAGCTGAAACAAATAACCGCAGTTCGGATAGGTGGCGAGTAGAACAGGAACAGTTGGCCAACGTAGGCACCTGCCACGGGTATTGCTGTTTCTTTTCTCTGGGACTGTTCATGCATGGTCACAGAAACTTAATTGGCAAGCACACAGGTGTTCCATTGAGTAAATGCACGTGATCTTTAGATGAATCAATAAAGGTTTCATTTTTCTTCCAGTAAATACAAATTCTCTCTGTGCCTATCTGATCATTATTATTTAGGGGTGATCCTTGTAACACATTTTCTGTATATTAATATCTACAACTAGCATCATCCAAATTCAGTTCATAATAGCATTAAATAGTTAGGCCTACACAATAATATTTATGTAGATCACTAGAAAGCCACAACACAAAACACAACAAGAATATTATAAATGTACCTAGTAAATGAGATCATGGTGTGATAGTATATGCCTGTACCCCAGGTTTTACGAACTGAAACAGAAATAAATATGCAACGACAATAATAACACTTCTCGGGCTTCCAGCTGGGTACAGGCATCGATTACAATCGAGTTTCGACGCCAGTCTCCGCCATTGCCATCTCGGATGGTACCCGAGCATATCTAGTCCGGCGGTACTTATACCCCAGTAGTCTGCTCCTTCTTATTGTTATGTCATAAATACCGGACATGCCCGTGCATTCCTGGCCATATTTATTACGTAAAACAAGAACAGATATAGTTATTCCCTTTGCAGATATATTTTGTGCCAGTCTTTTCAGAAAGTAATACACCAGAATGCTTAGAAATAGCAAAAGTTGCGTCGTTATATAAGGGAAGCAGAGATAAGCCAGGGAGCCACTGGTAGATGAGGTTTCAACCAGTGGAGTATCAGCTAATGGATGGGATTCAGATGGGCTGTATTGACCTGCAAAGCAAGTGGTTTCGTCGGCAGGAGGTTCAGTTTGGCAGAGGGGCCAAATAAGTGACATATGAAATACAGCACCTGGCGTTGTGGTGTATGCACTTTGGACGGAACGAGTAATGTGCAGAAAAGTTTCTAACCAGCGAGAAAATCCAGAAATAGGACATGAAAATGAACTGATAATTATTTGTTCTGGATTCCCAGAAGGCGAACTTGCAGGGTGACTTGGTATTAACGAAGACAAATGCAATGTTGGCATTCATTTTAAGAGGACTCGAATTTGATGCCGGAGAAGGTGTGGAGGTCACGTCATTGTCCGTAGTGAAGAAAGTGGTTTATGGGTTCTTTCTCGGAGAGAAGGCAAATGGTTTACGGGAGAAGGAAGGAATTCAGGGTTGAGGAACAGGTCAACTAAGAAATGACGGCGGAAGAGTTCGATTAGGTCAACTGTTCAATTCTGCCTCTATATACTATGGTTTAGCCGAACACCATGTCATTTGTCCATCTGAATTAAACACCGGGCCTTCGCTTAAAATCTATCGACGACTTCTACCGTGAGGAGTTCATTAAAGTTATTTATTGACTCCTAAAAATCTCCTGGGGAAATGAGGAAGATGGACGCCTTCATCACTATGTCAAGCAAACAAATCGACAACCTGACTTTCTGCAGATATTATTTGTACCGTGTTGAACCATGTCCTGTGTAGTTGAACTTCATAATGTTGACACAAAATCATTGAACACGCGAAAACACGACAGCTGAAGTTGGGATCTCTGCACACAAAATCCCTTGAAGGTGCCGGTGTGGTATGCAGTCAGGTAAATCTCTCCGCTTACTCAGTCTGAGCATGAACCAGGACCAACCTGTTATCCGGGGCGGTCAGTGTGAATTCCCCGTTCTCCATTGACGACAGTTTTCTTTTCGCTATGTGCTCGGTTTCCTCTCTGTCCCTGAGAAACAACGTCTTGGTAGGTCACTTGACCGAGGGAGCATTTACGCTGGGTTGCGTGAAAGGGTTTGGCGGTGACGACAGTGGGAATATGGTGAAACAAGATAAAAAGTTTTAATAATTGGTAGGATGTGGAGGTCGCGGTCTGCGGGTGCCGAAGGGTCGGTTCCCGTGCTGTCTCTTTCTCGGGATAGAACCAAGTTTATCCTCGCCTCTGCCACGTTCTCCGATGGCCGCTAGCTCTCTAGTGTCAAGATGGAAAACACTGTGACCGCTTCTGACAAGAACTTAGATATTTTGTTTATTTATTAATTGAATAATTGACGTGAGCGGATATTTCGCTGCGCAGATGAACTGCTCTCTGAATTTGGACTGAGTTACCCCATAAATGAACGTGTTTGTGCAGCAATTTAATATCAGCAACATGCCTCCAGTTTGTCGAAGTAGGTATTCCGAATGGTTGTAATTATTTGGATCCTTTCCGGCAATGTTGTAATAAAGGTATTCAGCAACACTCACCGACCACAGGATAATGAAGCTTCCGGAGATGGTTAGAAGTAAGATCACAGACCTCCTCCTGCTCTCCATCTCCGGGTCACTGCGGTTCTCCGCCTTGCTCTGTCCCCTCAGCCCCTTACGGACGCGACTAGTCACCAAAATCTGTCTCACTGTCAGAGAGTTGAACAGTAATATTAACACAAACGGCAGTAATGGCGTTAGAACTTTAGAAAACATTCCGAATCCCACCCAACCGGGATCCGTATAGTATTTCGGCTTTCGAGTACAGAACCCCGGTATATTGTCAACCACTCTCACAGGCTGGTATATAAAGAAGTAGGGCACATTTTTAAAGCAGAATAGGACGCCTGTTGTTGTCAGAACCACAGACGCAATTTTCCCGGTACAATATTTAGCTTTCTTTTTCTGGCAACAGATGGCGACAAACCGGTCAAAGGTAAAAGCGACGGTGAACCAGACAGAATAGTCTGTGGCTGCAAATCCCACGGCAGCGATCACACTGCAAACGGGGGTGAAGTCCAAGAAAGTCCAGGGGAAGTAATTGCGCCTAACCGACCACAGAATGACCTCAAAGATGATGGTTAGTAGATCGGCGGTTACCATGGCCACCAGGTAGCGAGTGGTGCAGTTGGAAAGGCCGCATTTTCCCCGGGACAGGATCACAATCGCCACTACATTCACTGGGGGAACAGCAAAAAGAATAAGGGAATTACTGTCTTCCCGGCCCAAAGATCTCAAAGCAAAGTTGAATTGAAAGTTATGAGCACTTAAACTTTGCCAGAAAATCATTGCTGGAGGATTGAAAGGTGAAAAGCAGGTGTCACAGACGGCATTAACGCGTGATTGCTCGGTGATAGGGTACGGTACTACAGATAAGTAGAATTTGGGGAGGAGGCGTTGCCAACTGATCAACGAGGACGCATTGGAGAAATCAATACAAATCTCCCACCATCCAGTTTTCGACTGATGTGTAAAGTCTGTATACCTCGGCAACTTTCTCAGCGATGGAGATTGCTGGGTTCCCGTTACCGATGTTCTGTCGCTCTCCTGGTACACACATAATTCCCCCGATTTCAGGCCGAAGACTCATTCTGGGCTCACCATTTGTCAACCACCCACAGGGGGCGCGCCTGACTCGCTTATTTTAAATTCTGCTGTTACTCTTGGCCGCCAATTCTACACACTATGTGAAGATGTCAAAACAGAAAGTTCACGTTTTCGTTTCTAACTATTCTTCCTGGCCTGTTGAATTTTCATGTATTTTACACGTTAGTGCTTAAACCATCCAATTGCCAATTCAAAGACAATGTAGGTGCTTCAATACATCTGCCTCTTTCAGGGTTTGCTCCCAGTCACTGCAGCGTTATTCTCAATACCCCGATGGTTATTGTTCCAGAACGGAGTATCGCACGTACCTTACCCGAAGTGACCTCTACCGGATACCGCTAGATTGACCCTGACCTCCCTATTCACTTCACGAAATAGGGCGTGGAAACAAACCCTGCTGCAGTAAAACGTGCAAAAAAACCTCATTTAAATTTCCGAAACCCCCCATGGTTTGGACTTTAACTCATAAGTGCTGTCAGCTGCTATTCCCTTAATCTCAGCGGCGAATAACATCACCCGTTCCCTTCAAACGTTCAGCAATTTCTCCAAGCACAGTGGAATCTCTTTGAATTTGGATTTAAAGCATATTGCTCTGTTGTTACGTTGGAACACTACGTTGCCCATGAAGTTCCGAGCGCGCTGGACTATCGGAGTTTACATTGGCAGCGACTTTCCATTGATAAATCAAAACTGCGAGCAATGAATACATCTCCCCGATCAATTATTCTACATTTGTTTCAGCTGCTGCTTTGTTTTCAGCCGTGTCGACAGATTAATCCGCAAGAGAACATCTGAATGAGCAAAAGGATTTTTCACAATATCTCCACCTCACACACTGATCACATTGTGATCAACATCACAATGCTGTCGGTAAACTGGAAGAGTCTAAAGACCACGCACACAGAACTGCAAATTTTAGTTCGCTTCTGTTCTTACCAGGAACGCCAATTACCGCAATGATCAAGTAATATATCTTCCTCACACTGTAAAATGTTTCAAGCATGCTCCCTGAAAGTCAGGCTGTCTTCCAGCTGCCCGCGATCTTGCCGAAGCAACTCTGAGCTGATGAATCTCCACGGTCATTCCTTTATAGTCGCTCCAGCACACTGAATATTCATTACTACACAAGGCTGACGTGTGTTCCAACAGCTGGGATAAAAATAAACATGATGTCAATCAAGTAAAATCCCAATTGTGATGAGCTATGGAGAGCTTGATACGAAATTGCGAAATCTCAAAGATGAACAAATGACAATCCGTGAAGTCAGTGAATGTTGTTGTAAAACACTCTCAGACTCCCCTCCCGGTTTCATGATTGTTATTGTTGATGTTGTCCATTTCTAGGCTTCTTAGACTTTATCATAAATGATATACTGTCATTTGGGCTGTTCTGTATCACTCCGCGAATTGTCCTTGCGATAGATAACAGCAACAGAAATTTACAAAAGACAATGTCGTTTGTAATTTTTTCGAAAATAGTAAAAACCCTTAAACTAGTAGAGCATCCAGGTTTACGAAGATGCTGAACGCATGCACATCGTTAATCAAAGTTATCTTCTGCCATAATGAGGCCAGTTTCAGTTTCAGTGATCTACACCTCGTATAGATAACCTCCATTCTAAAGGCAACATCGATTTTTCCAAATTCCGACATTCCTCCCTTCCTCCTTCCTTCCTTCTTCATTTCTCTACTCCGGACTCTTACCGCTTCTTGCGACCTGCTTATCACCTTCCACAGGTGCCTCTCCTCCTTTACGTTCTTCCATGATCAATCTTCTTCCTGATCTTCGGATGATCAATCTTCCGAGGACTCCGCGCCCCAGTGGCTCCAATGACTACAGACCGGGGGCATTGACCTCGCACATCATGAGGACCCTGTAGAGACTTGTTCTAGAGCAGCTCCGACCTCTACTTACTCCAGTTACGCCACACTTAGACCCCCTTCATTTCGCGGTCCAGCCCCGACTAGGAGTTGAGGATGCCATCGTCTACCAGATGAACCGTGTCGACGCCCACCTGGACAAGCCGGCGAACGCTGAGAGAGTCATGTTTTTTGACTTCTCCAGTGCGTTCACCACCATCCTCCCTGCTCTGCTGGGTGAAATGCTGACAGTAATGCAGGTGGATGCTTCCCTGGTGTCATGGATTATTGACTACCTAACTGAAATATCACAGTACGTGCGCTTGCAATACTGTGTGTCAGACAGTGTGGTCAGCAACACTGGGGCTCCACAGGGGACTGTGCTGTCACCCTTTCTCTTCACCATCTACACCTCGGACTTCAGCTACTGCACAGATTCTTGTCATCTTGAGAAGTTTTCTGATGGCTCTGCCATAGTTGGATGCATCAGCAAGGGAGATGAGGCTGAGTACAGGGCTACGGAGGGAAACTTTGTCACATGGTGTGAGCAGAATCATCTGCAGCTTAATGCGAAAAATTCTAAGGAGCTGGTGGTGGATCTGAGGAGGGCTAAGTCACCGGTGAACCCTGTTTCCATCCAAGGGGTCAGTGTGGACATGGTGGAGGATTACAAATACCTGGGGATACGAATAGACAATAAACTGGACTGGTCAAAGAACTGTGTACAAGGAGGGTCAGAGCCGTCTGTACTTCCTGAGGAGACTGAGGACCTTGAACATCTGCTGGAAGATGCTGAGGATGTTCTACAAGTCTGTGGTGGTTAGTGCTATCATGTTTGCCCTTGTGTGCTGGGGCCACAGGCTGAGGATAGCAAACACCAACAGAATCAACAAACTCATTCGCAAGGCCAGTGATGTTGTTGGGGTGGAACTGGATTCTCTGACGGTGGTGTCTGAAAAAAGGATTCTGTCCAAGTTGCATGCCATCTTGGACAATGTCTCCCATCCACTCCATAATGTATTGGTTAGGCACAGGAGTACATTCAGCCAGAGACTCATTCCACCGAGATGTAACACTGACCGTCATAGGAAGTCATTCCTGCCTGTAGCCATCAAACTTTACAACTCCTCCCTCGGAGTGTCAGGCACCCTGAGCCAACAGGCTGGTCCTGGACTTATTTCCAGTTGGAATAATTTACTTATTATTATTTATTTATTTATGGTTTTATATTGCTATATTTCTACACTATTCTTGATTGGTGCGACTGTAAAGAAACCCAATTTCCTTCGGGATCAATAAAGTATGCCTGTCTGTCTGTCTGTCTGTCTGTCTGTTCTGAAGGATGGTAATTGTCGCCTTCCTATCACCTATGTCTGCCTCTCTGATCGTGCTGCGAAGTTGCACTCCTCTGTCCCTGTCCATAGACAAAGTTGAAAGGAAATTTATTTCTTCCGTTTTGATGTCTTCATTTCCACCTTAACACGCTGTTTGTCACCCGTCCATTGGGACAACGCTTCTCTTAATATTTCCAACTACTCGTGACTGGGCTTCCTTTACACTGTGTTAAGGGATCTGATCAGATTCCTTCTTCTCCAGTCCTTCGCACATACAATCTCCCAGCCTCTTATTTTGTCCCGTACCCCACTGATCTGGCGTAACCTACTACCTCTTGTTTGTCCTGATCCTCCTTGTGCTTCCCCAACATTCATATTCTGGCATTTTCTACTATGAGCATCATCACAGACATCTCCTCTGTCGACAAGGAAACAATTTCCTCAGCTATTCCCATCCTCTCTGTTCTCCGCACTCTCATTAATACCGCATCCTGCATAATGTCACCTCCTCACGCTAGAAACGCATTATTACCAGAATCGATTGGATTCCAAACTCGGCTTTATCCACTAACCCTTACCTAGTGTAATCCCAATACGGACTCCCCCAACACCTCTTAATACTGCAAGCAGTATAATGCCTTTCGCCCTACCCTCAGCTAACCCACTAATACTCCTCCATGTCTAATCCACACGTCTATTAATACCATAAGCAATATAATCTCTCAGTATGCACTGTGAAAGACACGGGCAGTATGAGAGAAGTTCGAGACTTACGCACAGAAGCGAGTATTACTAAAGAGACTATTGGGTCGTTAAAAGATGTGAATTTAAAAACGTCACATGGACCCAATGGAGGAGATCCCAGTGTTCTGAAAGGGATAGCTGAGTGACTGTAGAGGCAATAGCGTTGAACTTTGAATGATCACTAGATTTCGGAATAGCCCCGATGAGTAGAAAAGAGCAAAAGTCAATCCATTCTACTCTTTAAGACGGAAGGTCGGCAAAAGACAGGAAGCTATAGGCCAGATAGCTTGACCTCAATGATTGGAAACACGTTGTTCTCCATTATGATAGATGAAGTTTCGGATGCATTCAGAAACGTGACAAAACAGATCTAATTTTAACATGGTTTTCTGAAGAAGAAGAAAAACGTCCTGGTAAATCTGTGAGAATTCATTGAGGAAAATAACAAGCAGGATTGATAAAGGAGAGCACGTGGCTGTTGTGTACTTGGGTTTTCTGGGGGCCCTTGACCTGATGATGCACAAGAGACTGCTGTAAAATATAAGAAGTCTTGGTATTACAGGAAAGATATCATTGTGGATAGAATCAGAATCAGGTATAATATCACTAGCATATTTAGCGAACTGTGACAACTTTTCGGCAGCAGTACAGTGGAATACATGGCATAGGGATAGAAAAGTGTCATTTAATAATTAAGCAAGACAATTTTGAGGTAGTGACCATCGATGCCATGTCCATTCTGAAATCAAATGGCAGAGGGAAGGAAGCTCTTCCTGAATGATTGACTATGCACCTTCAGGCCTCTGTACCTCCCTCGTGATGGTAGTAATGATAACAGGGCATGTCCTGGATGATGTGTTCATTGATAATGGACGCCCCCTTTTTGGGGCACGATCCCTGAAGATGTCCTGCATACTACAGAGACCAGTGGTTATGATGGAGCTGAGAAATTTCACAACTCTCTGCAGTTTACTTCAATCCTGTTCAGCAGCGTCACCGTCCCGCAGACCAGACGGTGACGCAGACAGTTGATATGCCCTCCACTGTACATCTGTAGAAACATGCGAGTGCTTTTGTGACATACCAAATCTGCTCAAACCCTTAATAAAATATAGTCGCTGTCCTTCCTTCGTTATGGTTGCATCGATATGCTGCGTCCAGGTTAGGTCCTCAGAGATATTGACACCGACGAACTAGCAATCGCTCAGTCTCTCTACTTCTGATCTCTCTATGACGCTGGTATGTGTTTGATCGTCTTACCCCTTCTGAAGTCCTGAATCAATTCTTTGGTCCCAGGGGTGTTGAGTACAAAGTTGCTGCTGTGACACCAATCAGCTAGCTGTTATATCTCGCTCTTGTACGCACTCTTACTACCATCTGAGATTCTGCCAACACTGATTGTATGATCAGAAAATTTATGAATGTTATTTGAGCTGTACTTTTTGCACAAAGTAGGGATATTGAGAGAGTAGAGCATTGGGCTACGCACACGTTCCTGAGGCGAGCCAGTGATGATTTTCAGCGATTGGAGATGTTATTTCCAAACCGCAGAGACTGTGATCTTTCTAACCAGAATCTAATTGCAGATGTAAGTGCAGTAGACCGGGTTATGCAGCGTTTTGATCAGAACATCTGGAAAGATGGTGTTTACTGCTGAGCTGTAAAGATGGAATAACATTCTGAAATAGGTATTTGTACTGACCGAAGGCAGCGCGGAGAGCCAACGACTTTGTTGGTCCCTGCTGAACCAGGAGTTAAATCTATCGTTAACCAAACTCTCAAAGAACTGCGTCACCATCAATGTGTGTACTTCTGCACGATAGTCGTTCAGGTGGCTTATCCTGCTCCTCTTGGGCACTGGTATAATTATTGCCCTTCTGAAGCTGGTGGGAATTCGACTAACAAAGAGAGATTGAAAATGTCTTTCAACACCTCCGCCATTTGGTTGGCACGGGTTTTCTGAGCCCTACTTGGTCTTCCAACAGAGCCTGGCGCCTTCTGAGGGTTTCCCTTCTTGCAAAATAGTCTGTTATCAGCGTCCGAGAAAGAGATCACAGGGTGAATACTGGCTGAATGTTGGGAATCAAGGATTGTGAATAAAGGTGAATTTTCTAGTTGGCTGCCGGGGACCCTGTTTCGCAGGGCTCGGTGTTGTGACAGCTTGTACTCGCTTTAAATGTTAGTGATCTGGTTGACAGACATAAAAGCTTAGTGGCGAATTTTGTGGGCAATACCAAGTCAGGAGGAGGGGTTGGGCATGCTGTCGAAAGAGAAATCTGCAAGCCCGCGGTTACCATAGCGAAAAGAGAGCGAGTGGTGCAGAAGGAGGGGACACATTTTCACCAGGAGAGGATCATAGTCGCCACTAAATTCACTGAGAAAACAGGAAAAATAATTCATGAATTTCTGGTTATCCGCTCTATGGGTCTTAGCGACATCTCGGTGTGGTGAGTATGTTTGGTAGCAGGGTCTTACCAACAATCCAACTTTAGTTTTCGAACAGCTCAACTCCGGACGTTTACAAGACGGACAAACTGCGTTCTACAAATGCGCGCAGTGGAAATCAATTTGAACAGTGCCAGGACAGGTACGGTGTTTAGGACAGATCGCTAGAGAGAGCATTATGCAAAAATGGATGTAAAACTGCGTATATCTGCTATCCGACTCGTCGGTACAAGCTCGGTATTTTTCTAAGAGTTCGCGCTCCATTCGACGTCCATTCACGTGCGTTCGCGATAGACGAGTACGCCGATATTCAGCTTGACACTGCAGTTGTCGGTTCTCCGGTTCCCGTGCACACTTTCTCCTTCCCGACCTCCCGAATCCGGTGTTCCCAAACTAACCACCGTTGTCCCCGCACCAGCGCTTCAACTGAGGAACGTCTACTGGCCGCGCCTCCTTCAAACATGCCGATTACAGTTTACAGTTTAATTGTTCACAGGTTACGTGATGAAAACCTTCAGCTTATTACATGAACAATGCAAGGCCGGATCGCTTTCAGATTTGAGGTTGATACTACAGAAACTCAGCAGACCATATAGCAACTCTTGCAAAGAGAAAACAGTGGTATATTTCCGGCCGAACTCCTTCTTCAGGACTGGAAGGGAAGAAAATAAGTCAGGGTAAGAAGGTCGGGAGATAGGAGGAAGAAGCACACGGTCACAAGTGATAGGTGAATCCTGGAGGGACGGAGGGGTGAAGTAAAGAGCTGGGGAGATGATTGGTGAAAGTCATAGAGGAGGGTTAGAGGTCTGCAAGGAGAGGATAGAAAACTAGAGAAGAGGGGTAAGGGGAGGGACGTCAGAGGGAGGAGATGGGCAGCTAAAGGAGAAAGGTGAGGGGGGAAACCGGAATAGGGAAAGGTGGAGGAGTGAGGTGCGCAATGACCGACAGCTCCAGAAATCAATGTTCATGCCATCAGTTTGGAGACTCATCAAACGGAATATAAGGTGTTGCTCCTCCAACCTGAGCGTGGCCTTATCTGGGCAGTCGAGGAGGTCACAAACTGACATGGGAGAGTGTGAATGGAGATTGAATTGAAATGGGCGGACTTCTAGAAACTCCCTTATTCCTGGCGGACGCAGCTTATGTGCTCGGCTAATCCCTTTTTCAATCGACGTTGGCTCTTATCGATATACAGGAGGCCACAGCTGGAGGAACGGGTACAGTAGATGACATTAACAGACGCGTAGGTGAAGTGTCGCCTCATCTGGAAGAACTATTTGGGGCCTTGAATGGTAGTGAGGGAGAAAGTCTAGCCGCATCTGTCGCAATTGTGCCGCTTGCAGGGATAGGTACGGGAAGGCAGATCACTCGGGAGGTACGAGTGCCTGTGGTAAGCAGAAAGTTTTTTTTGGAGGGGGTATTGTGGTCGGTGATTGGATGCTTTTGGAGATGATGACATTTACGGAGAATTTTCTGACGGGTGCGGAGGCTACTGGGGTGTTAGGTGCGGACAAGAGGAGCCTTATTCCTAATGTGGTGGCGGAAAGATTAGGTGAGGGCAGATGTGCGCGAATTCGAAGAGATGCCGGCGTGGGCAGCGTTGATGAAAGTTCAGGTAGCTTTAAGAATCAGTGGGTTTATAAAAAATATCATTGTATCGAGCAAGGGGAGGGAGGTGTTGGAAATAGGCTGTTAATTTGATTGCAGCTTCTGTAGTATTTGGAGTCGAAGTTGATGAAGTCTACTAGTCCAGCATGGGTGAGGGAAACAGCACCAATGCAGTCGGCGATGCAGCGGAGGAAGAGTTGGGGAGCGATATGGGTGTAGTCTTGAAACATAACCTGTTGCACATTCCCGACAGTGGATACGGAGAGGTCAAAGATACATTGTATTTATTGCAAGAGTCATTGAATGACAACACTCGGATTTTGTTTAGGTTCCATCTGGATTACGGTGTAAGATCCTGTTCCCCATATTAACACAGATTATATACTTAGAATTCCAGCAACATGATTTCTATTTTATTTATTTCTAATCTCTACTTGCCTGACTTCATGTGAGGAAACTTGTGAGATATCCTACGTCGGTGATCCTCTGCTTGATTAACAATGCTATGTTCCTCCCTCCCATCATTTCATCCCTTACAGTCACATATAAACCATCTTTACCAGATTTCTCTAATTACATGAATTGCATTCCTTCTAGCGCCGGGAAATGGTTTCTATTCTTGTATTCCCAGCTTCCAGGTCGTAATTCTAAGCACCTGCATGTCCCAGCTCTCCTGCCATTTTTCGCTGTATCCACATTCATCAAGGCCTCACTCACTGGTGAATACCGACATAGAGGATTTTCAATACTTCCTTGCCCTCCAGACACGTTTCCTCTTTTGTCTCTTATCTCTCCCACACTCTGGCTCGTCATCTTCCTGTTTTTCACCTACTTTAAAGCCGCTCTCCCATGCCTTCCCAGGTCCCTTTTCAATTCTTCTAAGTCCATTGTTAAATCCCTACTGGATACATTCTGACTTTCCATAAGACGACAGCACCATACATAGAGTGACCAGCTCCAGTTCCTTACCAGGGATACCAATCACTACAATTGCAGGATATCCGCGATGTAGTAGATCGCAGGATATCCCATATTCCTTCAGATGCACGGAATCTTCCAATTGTTCATGTGGTTCAGAGTTATATGCAATTCAGAGTAATTCCACTGGGGCAATTACTGTGGTTCCAGCATCTGTCGTATGAGGGACAACCAGCTACACAAACACATACATTAAAGTGTATTTCTGACTCTGTAACCCTGCCATGAAATCGGATCCCCAGTGGATGTTACAAGTTGTTAACTTTTAAACAAATTATAATACGAACCTTACCAATGTACTTTCCAAGACATCAACGTCAGCTGCTGAAATGGGACATTTTCTGATCAGTGTTGTTTCTAACGTGCACAATCATCCGGAACAATCAACATGGGCAATCAATTTCAAACAGATTTAATTTGTCCCATTCAGCGGACAACATTCGTCTCCGACATTGAGGGCAGGATATCAGCGCGGTCAGTAAAATAGGGTACAATTTATTGAAGGGGAAAACAATTTATTGTCGCTTGTTTTAGTAATTTCGATAAGCTTCAAAATGTCCAGCGATAATTTGAAAGGAAGAGTTCGGGAAATGAACACGCAGATTTTCCCCATTCAAGGTCTATACAATAGACTCTATAGAGAGGGTGCGTGGATACTGGAGAGGGAGTGCGGAGGAGATTTACAAGGGTGTTGCCTGGAATGGATGTCGTACTTTAGGAGAACAGGGCCTTTTCTCCCTGTAGTGACAGAGGATGAGAGGTGACCTGACAGAGATGTATAAGATGAAGAGTGTGATTGATCGCGTGAATAGTCTGAGTTTTTCTCCCAGGGCCGAACTGGCTCACACAGAATGGTATAGTTTTAGAGTGCTTGGTAATAGGTACATAAGAGATGCTAGGGGCAAGTTTTTCACACAGAAAGTGGTGTGTTCATGGAATGCAGTGCCGGTGGCGGTAGTGGAAGCGGATTTAATAGGGCTTTTTAAGAGTATTTTAGGCAGGTACATAAGTGTTAGAAATATAGAGGGCTATGCGCTCGGGAAAGTCTAAGGAGTCTCTTGAGTATTTACATATTCGGCACAACATTGTGGACCGAAAGGCCTGCAATATGGAGTATATGCAATATGTTTTATATTCCATCGTTAGAGTGAATCTACAACTAGAGTTCATATGCTTGGGGAGAAAGTTGAAATATGTAAGCAGTGTATGTAGTAGAAGCTATTCACTCGGAGGGTCGAGCGAGTGTGGAATGAACTGCAAGCGTAAGTGGTAGATTCGGATTCAACTGTATCATTACAGTGAAGGTTGTGTAGGTACGTGCATGGGAGAGGGACGGAGGGTGAAGATAAGTGGGATGTTGTGGAAGATCACAGAGGGATGACCTAGATGGACGGAAGAGCTTATTTCTCTGTAGTAATAATCTGTGACATCATGACTATCTCTGTCCCATTTCCCCATTCAATGTCTTCTCATTTTGGTTACTAATCTAATTATTTGCAGAATACGGGGTGTGTTCAAGCTTACCTTTCAAGCTTATTTCATTCTGATCCTGAAGCCTGCACTACTCCGTGCCTAATGTGGAACTAGTACCTTTGGGCAGCCCTCGGCTTATTGGAAAAACAAAGTCTCGCCTCTCTGCATCCAGGGTGGAACCTGTACCAATGTGCTGCCCTCGGCTGACTGGACAGAGTCTCACGTCTGTATCTATCGTGGAGCTGGTCTCGATGTACGAATCTGCTATCACTGGAGGATGACCCGCCTCTCTGTATGAATCGTGGAGCTGGTCTTAAAGCAGGATGTGCGGAACTGGTATCATCACTGTGGGCTGACTCACCACTCGGTATGCATTGTGGAACGTGTACTGATGCATGGCCCTCGGCTTCTTTGAGAATATCTCAGCGCTGATAGTACGCTTTTCCCTCTCACACTTTGAATATGATTTGTGAGGCTGACTGCGCTAGTCTCTCCGTGTGACACACCGTTTCTTGTAAATTGCTTTCGATCAGTAACTCGGAAACTGTTGACATTTGCTGCGACAGAAATTCATTTCAATTCCTACTCCGCCATTTCATTGTGCACTACGCCATTAATCAATACATCCGGTTCATTGGTCAATACATCAACACTCTTACTAGTTTTGCTGATTTCTACGGTATTTGTGTTGTTACCAAGGCATCATTTATTATCTGTCTCCAATTGTTCCTCCGATGGCAATGATTAACTTCTCTATTATAGGATTGCAGCCTTTCCACTGGCAAATGGGAGGAGGTAGAAAAGAGCAGTGACGGACGCAGATGTATTGCTAGGCAAAGCAGGTTTCTGACTCACACGGGGACTCTGAAGTGGCGAGTTCCCCTGCAACTGTGGTCATTGGTCCAGACGCTGGAGATGCTGCCTGGACGATCACTGGACGTACACGTTCATTCACCAATGCAAAAGCATGGATTTTAGAAGGCGAATGCGAAGCGATAGTGTTCACAATGTGGTACCGGAATCTATATTGGGTCTCATCAATGTGGAATGAGGGAGGACGTGTTGATGCAGGTAGTTGTCTTGTAATGCTTGCAGTGATAATAATGCCAGAAAGGAGATTAGTACGGAGGGTTAGTGGACAAGGGAGTGACGGGATACCTGCAGAAACCGCAGAAGGCGCTGGCGGCTGTGTAGGGAATTCTATCGTCGTACGATTCGTTGAAGACGGAGGACGTTATGGAGGAGTAATGCTAGAACTCAGTTAGGTTAAAAACATGAAGATCTTTTTTCTCTTTTGTCCAGCTATAGGAAGGATGTGGAAACCATAGAAAGGGTGCAGAGGAGATTTACAAAGATTTGCCAGGATTAGGGAGCATGCCTGATGAAAATACGTTGAGTGGACTCGGCATTTTTACTTGGAGCGACGGACGATGAGAGGTGACCTGATAGAAGTGTATAAACGGATGAGAGGCATTGATCGTGTGAATAGTCAGAGGCTTCAGAATCAGAGAGTAACTGCATAACTGCAACTGGATATCAGAACATATTGGTTATGCATTTATTTGTCAAAGTCCGCCCCCTTGCTGCAAATAAAACGTAAACACACAAATTACAGACTACAGAATCAATACCACAAATGTCTAATAATTAATGACATTTATAGTACATTGTACAAATGGAGATAGCTATCTGTCAATTACTATTGTAAATTTGTCATCTGTCAATAACAATTATTCCCTGACAAATCATACTTCTGTTTTTTTTAACACTGTCGTGTGGGATTACGTACGGGTTATGTTACAAAGAAAATATTTTAAAATACATTTCTTTTTTTCCCCTTTCTGATTCAACAGCTGTATGACTTTACAATGGAATAATGCACCTTGGAAGTATTGACGTCCGTCAAAGCACAGATTTATCAGGAAGATATGCAATCTACACATCAACTGCTTGAAGTAAATCAAGGAAAGATAACGGTAAAGAATACCTATCGGCCATTCAGTGGTCTGACCCATTGAAGACTGAAGGGATACCACGTGAAAAATGCTAAACAAGCCAAAGCACATTTATGCCTACGCCACTCTGTCTTCCTGCCACCAGTTTTTGTGACCAACTCTTAGACACAACAGGCGAACAAAAAAATAAAATCAGATTTTTGACAAATTTCCTATTTCATTTAAAACTCGTAACAGAATAAAAACGACACATTGCGTTCTTCCTTCTGTGTTAAATGTGATCCTATCTTCCATGACACACTTTCATCCATGTTCTGATACGTTTTGTGCGTAATTCGAAAATATCTAATAACAGGAGCATATATCCTCACATATTTTGCTCAATTACTGTTCAAATCAAGGGAAAACATTTCATGTCATTTCATAGAATATAATGAGCTTCATTTCAAGGGTGGCCGTAATATCACCAGAGAGACCTCTTCTCTGTTTATCGCGCTTGCCGTTCAATCTGTCAGGAAATGCAGAGGAGGCCTGAGCCAAAATCAGAGCAGTGGAGCGGATTCAGCGGGGATCGATAACTTCCATAACAGATCGGAAAATAATAAATCAGAATAACACCAGAAGCCACAAAACAAGGGGCAATGGAAAATAACGCAATTTGCAACTAGGTAAACGTTATGCAGGTCGAGTGAAAGCCAAAAACTACTGGTTGAGGGCGACTGGTTCGATGAGTGAACAAGGATGGTGGTTGAGAACCGGGTTTAAGTAAGCTGCAGATAATGAGCATGGAACGCTTGGCAAATGAGGTTGAGACAAGGATATGTCAGCGTGTGCAGGCCTGAGAGAAGAACCAGCATCAGCACCCTCCATGGCCTTTTTCCGACGGCCTTAGCCATTCCGGAATGGTCTGGCAGAACTCAATGATGAACGGTTTATCAAAATTGCTGCTATGAAGGAGGAGGTCACGGGTTTTGAAAGCGAAACAGAAGACACTGATTACGAAAAGCTCATGAATCATTTACTTACCAGCAGCAAGAACTGTGACAATCCCTGCAGGAGAAAGACAGATCCTAATTTCCTTGGATAAAGTCCTATCTGTTCGTATTTCAATCTCTGCCAATAATCTGCCAATTTCAAATGGGATTTCGAATTTAATCTGGATGTCAGGTGTTTTGCAGAATTTGCCGCGTTCACACGACTAAAAGTTATCTTTGGTCATTTTGTGCATTTGTTTTAATATTTTTGTACATAGGATGAAGTTTTGGCATCTGTTTGTGCTCAGAAAATCGCAAAAAAAAAAAAATCCGGAATAACTGGAATGTGAATTCTCGTAACCTGGACATTATAAGCAGAAGACAATACATAACATTACTCTTCACGCTATCGGACAACTTCATATTACTCAGTTTGACGGCATCTGACAAACATTTTTATGCCCTTTTTTCGCCGTGTATTCAGGTCGCGACATCACCTGTTGTACAGGGGTCATTGAACAAATCGGAAACCTGCTCACGCACATCGATTCCTGTGCAAACATCGGTATGTAAGCAGTTACCGACACTAAATTCAGAGAAGAGCCAAACACTTGATAATGTCTCCTTGCAAGATTGTTCTGACATTGACCAAGAAAAATATATTTCAATCCATGTCACCGTGCCTTCAGAAGTGTTCGGTTTCATCGCATGCCCGCTGTTACAACATGCACCATTCTATCAGGAATCCCGATTGTTATTGAGAAAAAAGAGTCGCATCTAAACAAGGTGATAAACAAGGTGATTAATGTCCGCCTGGCCTATTGCAGAATCTATTGTCTGTATCGAGTGATTGTACTTAGTTTAATGAATGAGGAAAACTGTTTCAATGAGCAGAATCGAAGGGAAGTGAATCCTAAGGCAAATCTTTCATCGGTGGCACCGTGGATCAGAGACTGAAACTGAAGTCAGGGTTAAGAAGAGACGAGGTCGTGTTTTACCTTAGCTTCTTGGAAAACAACAATATTTAACAATCAGCAGATCAATTGTTCCCCATTTAACATCAACGATTCTTTCCAATGCACAACATCAAATTCTTGTTCTTCTGAGACATCCAGGGAAACACAAGCGTACGTCAAAGGACGACAGACTGTATAACATTTGGAACCCGGGAGCGACTCCCTACTCACAAGCGCAAGCAGCAATCAAAGCATTGACCGCCTCCTCCACCAGTTATTGCAGCAAACCGCACCGACTCCCTCCACCCACCAACCAAGCAATAGCAAAGCCCCAGGAAAAAAAAACATTATCTACGGTAAAAGAAAAACGCTAGTTGTTAAAAAGGAAAATTCAACATCGCTCGGGCGTTCTCTCCCTCTTTCACTCTCTGTCTCCATTCTCCGTCTATTTGCATCACCTCCACGATTCTTCTTAGCGCAGGGGTACACACTGCACCCCATCAAAATTGGAAAGCCAAAACATTTTCCTGGCAGAATGTCTGTCTGACGTGCAAATCGGTGCAGAAATTTATTATTATTATTAATTTTATTTTATTGCATTCTTAGCTCAAGCTGATAAACCCTGAGGTACGGAAAAGACCCGAGCACGCTTATTTCTCAATTGCTGGAAGCAGGTCTAAAGCTAAGCAGAACCATAGTGGACTTAGGGAATCGTCCTGGAAAAAAAGTCTCGGTTCATTCTGATAGCTATATTTTTGTTAGTAATTACAGAGACTATATACACCAATACTTCAACAAAGGTTTATATACATTAAGTTTATATATATTAAGAACTTCTGTTAACCGTGAGTGTGGGACAGAGTCGAAGTCTTCTTAGTACTGAATGAGGAAACACTGAACGTTTCTCATTACCGCCTGGCTTAACTGACAATTATGGAATCTGTTATCAGTTGTGCTTTATCTGCTAAATGCTTGATGTTACAATTTTATATATTCAGTCGTTCGTAAACAAGTTATATGACCATATTTTCATGCAACATCTGTGCTTCCCCTTTCGGTAAGATATAAGTTTTACCATCTGTTGAAATGTAAACACCTTTCAAAATGCTTAAGAAAATTTTTGACATGCGTTAATAGGTACAGATGAAAACAAGAATACTTTTTCTCAATACTTATATATATTATCAGTCCAATGCTTTTCCACTTCTATGCATATTTTATAACTTCTTTTAACATTTCCATTGTAACCAGGTATGCACATTTCTTCAATCCTGTGTGCGCGTTCTGTCCCTCCCTAATACAGCTTACTTCTTCATTTTGCCTAGCCCTGTTTGACCCGATATTAGACGAAATGTTTGTTATCTCTGTGTTTGTTCAGTTTCTTTGCTAGGAATCGTAACGTTTTGGTGCATTGAATTTAGTTCCAATATCTTCCCTAAATCATTGTCATTGTTTTGAACTGATAACTCTGTTTTCTTTGTCTGGTGCATTTCATGTTCTATTTAGTCTAGTTATGTATGCACCAAGTTCCGGTTTTAATGTATTACAATTTCCAAAATGCTTTTCTTATGCTAATCTTCTATGGACGTTATAATTGCTTAGTACTTCCCTTAGTATTTGCTTAGTTGTTCATTTTATACCCCATTAGGCGGACAACTTCTTTTCTTAACGTTTCAATTTTGTTTCTTAGTCTCTTCTGCCATTTCGGTGTTCTCATTTCATTATCTCATTTTGATTTCCTATAAAGCAGCGTCTCTACTTTGGGGTCATTGTACTGCACCGCCGTTAATACTGAAACATATTACTCTGTGTCGTACTTCAAATGTGTCATGTTTTCCTATACGTTTTGGAATTATAATAATATTAAGAGTGTTTAATAATTTCTGCAAACTACAATGACGTATTTGTTTACATATGTAAGATCTTTGGCTGGATCTCGTGTAGTGCTCAAAATGATGATGACTTTGTCTTTCCTCTAAGCTTCCTCTGCATTCCGAGAAGGTTCTTCATATGTAGTGTTGCAGTTGGGAATTTCAGTATTTTCTTGAATAGTACTGCTGTGGTTTTCAGGTCGGTTCCTTTCCAGCACTTGTGCAACTTCATAGTTCATCTGATGTAACATCTGTATAGTGAGTAAGCTTTTTTTTTTGTTTTGTTTTGCTCTACGTTGAAGTGATATTCGTTGTGTATTTGCTTGCATGAAGGAATATTGGACGTTAAACTGTTGTTGGAGTCTGTGCTGTCATATCAGTTTCAAATGCCATTAAAGCTGTGCCATAGACATTCTACAAATTACCTGTCTTATGTTCCATTACATACCTAGATTTCCCAATCCACCATCATGTGAAAATCCCCAACAATTATCATAACATTGCCTTTCTGACACGCCTTTTCTATCTCCTGCTGTAATTTGTAATCCAGGTCCCGGTTGCTGCTTGGAGGCCTGTATACAACTGTCGTTAGGGTCCTTTACCCCTTTCCATTTCTTAACTCAAACCAGAGAGACTATACACCTTCCAAGCCAATGTCATCTCTTTCCAATCATCTAATATAATTTCTTAGACACAGAGCCACACCACCCCCTCGTAACGTTTTGGTGCATCTCTGAAACTTGACCACATTGTCATATTTGCCAATCTGTAGCTGAATTTTAAGATCGTCCATTTTATTCCTTATGCTGCGTGCATTCAAATGCAACACTTTAAGTCCAGTATTTGGTGCTTTTTGTTTAAACTGCATCACGCCTCTATTGCCCTGTAACTGACTGTAACATAGCTTCATCTCCTGCCTGCTCTTTCTATCAATTCTGTTTCATGCTATCTTCGATTTATTTCTGATTTCCCCTTCCTCAGCCCTACCAATCCGGCTCCTATAACACCTACCAAATTAGTTTAAACGCTCCCTAACAGCTCTATTAAATGAACCCACAAGGATATCGGATCCTTTTGTTAGGTTCTGGTGTAACCTGTCCTTTTTGGACATCTCATACCTCCCCCAGAAGATTAACCGATGATCCAGGAATCTGAGTCTCTGTCCCTGACAGCAGTCTCTCAGCTAATTCACCTAATCATGGATCTCACGGGGAGATTACCCCAGATTACAAAACTCGAAGTCCTGCTTTCAGCTTCCTACCTAACGCCATGAACTCTCTCTTTCTCTTCTACCGTTTATCTACCTTGACGTCGGTACCAACGTGTACTAAGAATTCTGGCTGTTCACCCTCTCCCATCAGAATATTCTGCACCCAATCCAAGACATCCCATACCCTCCGTTCTGGTATCTCAATCAGGCTGGCAGAACTTCCTTTCTGTTCCCCTCGCTATTGTATCGCCCATGACTCCCGCATTCCTCATCTTCCCCTCTCGCTTCTGAACCACGGAAACAGGTTCAGTGTCGGAGACCCGATCGCCTTGGTCATCCTCTGTCAGGTGATCACTCTCAACTGCATCCAAAACGAGGTAACGATTACTGAGGGCGTGTCCACAGGAGTGTTCTCTAATATCTGAGCTCTTCCCATCCCTTCCCTGACTGTCACCCTCTTATCTAACTCCTGCAGCCTCGGTGTGACTAACTCCTTGTAGATCCTCTCTATCTCCTGTTCACTCTCCCTAATAAGCTGTACGTTATCGAGCCGCAGCTCCAGATCTCTAACACTGTCTCTCAGGAGCAACATCTCGGGGCACTTAGCGCAGATGTGGCCATCTGGGAGGCTGAAAGATTCCCAGTATTCCCAAATCCACACCCAGAGCAAAATACCAACACGCTCTCTATTCCTCAAAATAATTACAAGGAAAAGCCCAAAAACTAAGTTCACCTATCCAACTCCCTCGCCGAAGACGAAGCCAAGAATCGAAGTCAGTGTGTAAACCCAGATCAGGGTCTTCGATAGAACCTTGAAAAGGAAACGAAAGGAGATATCAAAGATGAAAACACAGCTTTTTCCGAAAATGCAAGTAAAGTATTCACCGTTAGGCGCCATCGTCCTGCTAAGCTTCACCCACGGATGTGAGCTGAAACTGCGCTTGGTCGGGCAAGGATTAACAGCGTGGATGTTGTGACGAATTTCACACGTGATTCATGTCATGGGTAAATGGTCGGGATACTTGGTCCGTTAACCAGCGAGCTGTGGGACATGAGTCAATGTGCAAAATGTCTATTATGGCCTTACTGAATCCTGGACAGTTCTGAGCGGCGGTTCACGCAGCTACAGCTTTTGTTGGTATGAAAGCAAACATTTTTCAAAGCCTGACGTAGACCCTGGACACTCGGTTGCATCCGAAATCAGCGAGCAGCTCAAGCCTGTATTTTCAATCAGGGCCAACTTAGTGTCTGTTAACTGATCCCATAAGCCTACCGAGGTTAAAATAAAATGGCATGTACGAACAAGTTCTATCTATTTATTCATGATTTTTCCTCTCAAATTACAGTAAAATAATTGAGTATATTCTTCATTCTTTCTCGTGTTGTTGGGAGCGGGTGTGTTGAAGATTCTCGAATCGGAGAAATCGGATTTTTTTTACATTCTCTCATCTTTTGGCGCACGCTCCTGTTTCCCTGGATGTCTGTGAAGAACAGGAATTTGATGCTGTATATTGTATAGCATCTCTGGAATGAAATGGAACCATTAGCTGACTTAAACTTTGCAGTTTCCCAAGGAACTAAGGTTCAACACACGTCTAGCTCGTCAATGACCCACGGTGCCGCCGATGCAAGTTTTGCATCAGAATTAATTTTCCCTCGATGCCACTCATTAAATAGTTTCCCTCTTACATTGCACTTAGTATAATCAGTCGATACGATAGATAGAATGTGCAATTATCCAGGAGGACATTTATCCCTTTGTTTAGATGTCACTCTTTTTTCTCAATAACAATCCGGATTCCTGATAGAACATAGAAACATAGAACATTACAGCACAGAAACAGGCCATTTCTCCCTTCGTGGCTGTGCCGAACCATTTTTCTGCCTAATCCCACTGACCTGCGCCTGGGCCATATCCCTCCAAACCCCTCTCATCCATATACCTGTCCAAGTTTTTCTCAAATATCAAAAGTGAGCCCGCATTCACCACTTCACCTGGCAGCTCATTTCACACTCCCATCACTCTCTGCGTGAAGAAGCTCCCTCCCTAAAGTTCCCTTTAAAATATTCCCCCTTCATTTTTAACCCATGACCTCTGTTGTTTTATTTTTTTTCTCCCCGGCCTCAGTGGAAAAGCTTGCTTGCATTCATTTTATCTGCACCCATCATAACTTTATACACCTCTATCAAATCACCCCTCATTCTCCTACGCTCCAGGGATTAAATTCCTAGCCTAATCAACGTTTCTCTGTAACACAGTTTCTCAAGACCCGGCAACATTCTTGTAAACCTTCTCTGCACTAGTTCAACCTGCAATGCAAGTTGTGACAGCGGGCATGAAATGAAATCGAACACGACCAAAGACTCTACAAAATGGTTTGACATATTTTTTCTTCGTCAATGTCAGAATTGTTCTGCAAGGAGACAATATAAAGTTTTTGGTTCTTCCCTGAATTTAGTGTGGTAAAATACCGATGCTTGCACAGGGAATGATGTACGTGAGCAGGTTTCTGATTTATTTAATGACACCTGCGGGGGAATACTTGTCGGGACCTGAAAAATAGCGAAAAGAGGGATACAATCATTCCCAGATGCTGTCATACTGAGTAACATGAGGTTGGCTGATAGAGTAAAGATAAATATTATGGATTATTTTCTGCTTACAATGTCCAGGTCACGAAAATTCACATTCCAGTAATTCCAAAATCCTTTTAGCGATTTTCTGATCACCAAGAAATGCCGAATCTTGATCTTGACAGATAGACCTCAGTATGTGCGGTTGGGAGACTGTAGGTCTGACACGGCGGTCAGCAGCACAGGAGCGCCGCAGGGAACCGTACTCTCTCCGGTCCTGTTCACCCTGTACACATCAGACTTCCAATATAACTCGGAGTCCTGCCATGTGCAGAAGTTCGCTGATGACACGGCCATAGTGGGGTGTGTCAGGAATGGACAGGAGGAGGAGTATAGGAAACTGATACAGGACTTTGTGATATGGTGCAACTCAAACTACCTGCGTCTCAATATCACCAAGACCAAGGAGATGGTGGTGGACTTTAGGAGATCTAGGCCTCATATGGAGCCAGTGATCATTAATGGAGAATGTGTGGAGCAGGTTAAGACCTACAAGTATCTGGGAGTACAGTTAGACGAGAAGCTAGACTGGACTGCCAACACAGATGCCTTGTGCAGGAAGGCACAGAGTCGACTGTACTTCCTTAGAAGGTTGGCGTCATTCAATGTCTGTAGTGAGATGCTGAAGATGTTCTATAGGTCAGTTGTGGAGAGCGCCCTCTTCTTTGTGGTGGCGTGCTGGGGAGGAAACATTAAGAAGAGGGACGCCTCACGTCTTAATAAGCTGGTAAGGAAGGCGGGCTCTGTCGTGGGCAAAGTACTGGATAGTTTAACATCGGTAGCTGAGCGAAGGGCGCTGAGTAGGCTACCGTCAATTATGGAAAACTCTGAAGATCCTCTACATAGCACCATCCAGAGACAGAGAAGCAGTTTCAGCGACAGGTTACTATCGATGCAATGCTCCTCAGACAGGATGAAGAGGTCAATACTCCTCAATGCCATTAGGCTTTACAATTTAACCGCCAGGACTTAAGAACTTTTTAAAAGCTATCATTAATGCTTTTTGAGATAGTGATTTAGATGCATATCATATTTTTTACTGAGTTAAGTATTGTATGTAATTAGTTTTGCTACAACAAGTGTATGGAACATTGGAAAAAAGTTGAATTTCCCCATGGGGATGAATAAAGTAGCAATCTATCTATCTATCTATCTAATATACAGAAATATTAAAAAATGCATAAAATGACCAAAGATAACTTTTAGTCCCGTGAATGCTGCAAATGCTATTAAGCGCATGGCATCCAGATTAAATTGAAATCCCATTAAATTTTCTCAATTACTGGCAGAGGTTGAAATAGAAACAGATAGGGAATGTTCTTCACAGAAATCAGGATCTCTCTTTCTGCTGCAAGGATTTTCATAGTTCTTGCTGTTGGTAAGTAATTGATTAATGAGCTTTGCGGAATCAGTGTCTTCTGTCTCACTTGCCAAACCCATGAGGTCTTCTTCGTAACAGCACCTTGGATAAATCGTTCATCATTGAGTTCTACCGGACCGATCCGGATCGGCTAAGACTGTCGGGGACCGGCCATGGAGGGTGATGGTGCTGGTGCTTCTATCAGGCCTGCACACGCTGAAATGTTCGTTTCTTTACCCAGCTGATAGGATTCACCTGCCACTTGTTCTATACACATGATCTGCAACATAACCCCAGTTCTCAAACACCATCCTTGTTCATTCATGGATCAAATTAGCCTCAACTAGTAGTTTTTGAGTTTCATTCGACCTGAATAACGTTAATCTTGTTGCAAATGGCGTTTAATTTCCCTTGTTCCTTACTTTGAGGCTTCTGGAGTTACTCTGTTTTATTACTTTGCGATCTGTTATGGAAGTTATCGATCCCCGCTGAATCCGCTCCGCTGCTCTGATTTTGGCTCAAGCCTCCTCTGCATTTCCTGACAGATTGAACGGCAAGCGTGTTAAATAGAGAAGACATCTGTCCGGTGATATTACAACCACCCTTGAAATGACGTTAATTATATCATGAAATGCTTTTCCTTGATTTCAACAGTAGTGGAGCAACGTCTGGGAGGATAAATGCTTCCGTTTTAGATATGTTTGAAACGCACGTCACAGAAAATGTATGAAAGCGTAACATGGCAGATATGATCATATTTAACATAGAAGAAAATTGCAATTATAGTACGAACGCAACAAGAGGTAATCGTTTTTTACTGTTACGACCTTTAAAGAAAATAGAAAATTTGTCAAAAATCAGATTTATGTTTACCTGTTATGTCTAAAAATAGGTAACGAAAACTGGTGGCAGGAAGACAGAGTAGCGTTAGCATAAATGTGCTTTGGTTTGTTTAGCTTTGGTGTGGTTTCCCTCCAGTATTCGATGGGCCGATAGGTATTCTTCACAATCTGTCTTTCCCTGATTTAGTGGTTGATGAGTAGATTGTATATCATCCTGATAAATCTGACCCTTTACAGACGGGAATATTTCCATGGTGCATTATTTCAGGAAGGAACAATAAATTGATTCTAAAATATTTTCTTTGCAGCGGACCGGGTACATGATCCCACACCGCAGTGGTAAAAAAAGAAGTTCCGGAGTATGGCATCTGATGCTACTCCCTTGGATGCAAAGCAATAGGGTGAGAGGGCACGATTTATCCAGATGCATCAGCCCCGTTCTTCGAACTGACCTTGTACATATTTGCATGCAAAATTACCTCATTTGTAAACGTTGGAATTTTTCATAATTAACCCTCCATGAAAGACCACAGAAATCCAACTGGCACAAGTGACCGAAATCGGAAACGAAGCACAACTCATGCACAGAATCGCAGAAACTATTAATGTTCCAGTTCTTAAAGTAAATTGTCTTAGTAATCAGATGTAGAAACGGCAGCCCACGTGTTTCATACCATCTAAGCTATCTTAATTTGCTCTCTCTTTCATTTTATCCCGTTAAAGCATTCCTATCCATGGGGTGTCCAATTCCGTTTTGAATGTTCTGAAAGTGTGTACCTCAAACACATCCTCGGACAGCTCGTCCCATACACTTACTATTTCATTTGTCGAATGTTGTCCCCCCACTTCCCATTAATTCATTCTCGTCACCTTAAATCAATATCAATTAGTAAATGACTCTCACTGGTAAGTCTGCAAAGAAAACAGTATTATTAATCTGGTCAGTGATAGGCCTGGAATACCAATGTCGTCATCATCATGGTCAGCAATACCAGAGTGTGTGTTGGAATTATTCTGGAAAAGCAGCAATTAAAATATTCATCATGACAGGAAACTGCATTCAAGTTCAGTTGTACAATATAAAGCTCTACACACCATTGCGCAGTAAGTGATTCAATTTTCAATTCCCAGATCGGGTCCATTACCTCTAGCCACTGAATACAAGTGACACATGTTTATGCAGCTCCCGATTCTGGTTCCACTGATCCGAATACAAGCCCAGATTTAAATTTGAACGAATAGGTCACCACCCATGATTGTGAGAGGACATCAGTGTAAATCTATCATATTGCGTTTAATCTTATAAATTAATGTATGTGTGCGAGGCTGGGAAATGACAGGAGGAAGAGAAAACAGCTGAACAAGAAGGATATCTCCTCCACCTGTTTTCATCTCTCTTCTTCCTGAGCTTGTGCATATTTATCAGGCTGCGTTTTAGGTTGCAAATTATTTCAAAATCCTTAAAAACTCTCTCAATTTTATTGTACACAAACATATAATTGAGCGTAACTCGCAATTCTGCAAGAGCCGATCTATAACGGGTTAGCTACATCTCACCTGACTGTAATTAATCTGACTAATGATGTACAATAATTCCCTCTGGTGTTTTTAAACCATTTGCTTGAAACAACAGAAAGCTTACACGTTTATTCGCAGCATACGGCACTTTTTATTAAAAGTTAAGCATACGTAACATATGTTTGCACATATACAGGGTATTTTACCAATTAAATTCACTTCTTTATCCCTGGTATGAGACCTCAGAGGAAATCATATCGGTTGTGTAGAGGTGCTGAAGACTCACCATTCTCATGTTTCCCGGTGATTCCATTATCCGAACCTACTGAAGATTCTCGCCATTGAAGTTCTTTATCTACGAACCCACTGAACAATGTCCGGAATTTTTTTTTTCGTGCGGAATGACTAAACACAAGAGTGCAAAAGGACTGTTAAATAAATAACACTGGATTTCATTTAGTCATACAAAAATAAAAATGTGTCGGTGCCTCGAAATATAAACATGCCCATTATGATGATAGAAAAAAAAAGTGAATATTTCTCCTTCTCCGCTGAACCACACCTGATATGGTTATGAAAATACAACAAAATCCGAGGTTAAATATCATTATGTCCACTGATGTTTCGGTCACTCCTTGGTACATTGACGGTACAACTCTCTCCTTTGCAAGACAAGTTGCACAGAAAGTCTGCACATCGCATTGTCATCTCCTGTTGTGCAGGGTACTATAAATTACATTAATGATTACATCTTTTAAGCATTGATTCTGCAGTTAGCAATTTGTGTGTTATCAGAATTTTATTTGCGGCAAGGGAGTGGACATTGTCGAATAAATTCATAAACAATATGTTCTGATACCCAGCGACAGTGTGATATCTGATTGCAGGGGATCATCACGAATAGCGTGATTGTGCTGTAGAGCATTTTTATAAAGAGGTATGTTGATACGATTTTATCGTCATGCATACTGTTTTCGCAGCCCATCATGAGTTTGGACAAGCAATGAGTTTACCAGAATACAAGGAGATGGTTCTGAATAAGCAGTGATATTCTCTGTGTGAATGTGATCTGATAATAACTGCAGAATTGAGGGATTTGGAAAATAAGTGCCATGTGCTCGGTGGCTCGTTAGAATCAGCACTGGTAACACCGCATGTTCAGTGATGTTCCTGTAGTCCTGTACAGTCCTGTACAGTCCTGTAGGAAAATAACCTCAGTTTCTCCTCACAGCCCAGAAATATCAAATTACCTGTCTCGTAAATGTAATCCTTCACAATAGATCGGTCTATATATTTATTAACCTACCTATCTATTTATACACGTCCATTGGCGATAAACTGAAGATCTCTTTCTTTGAAATATTCGTGGCGAGAAATTCTATGGAATATGCAGAATTATAACTGGAGAACAGATGTATAGTTGAAATGATAGTGAAATCCGTGCAAAGAAAAATTCTGAAAGAATATCAATGGGTTATGTCCCAGCTGATGTGTTTGCTGTTTTATTTCTAACGTCTGTCTGCCTGTCTGTCTATCTATCTATCTATCTATCTATCTATCTATCTATCTATCTATCTATCTATCTATCTATCTATCTATCTATCTATCTATCTATCTATCTATCTATCTATCTATCTATCTACCTACCTACCTACCTACCTATTTATTTATTAATTTGTCAGTTTTGATTGTCTGTTGCTTCCAATGATGTCGTAACTTCTGAAGGCAGAATTTCATAGCGAAAAAGCTATTGCTCTGGGGCTGTTCCGCTCTCTCGGCCTCAAAAGTAGAAAACTGCAGCACAGAAAAACAGGTCATTCCGCCTTTCTAGTCTGTGCCGAAACTTTATTCCGGTACTCCCATTGACACCCACTCAGTAGATAACCCTCCAGACCTTTCCCATTCATGTACCTATCCAATTGGTTCTTAAAACTTAACACTTAAGTTTTGGTCCAGTGGCAGGAAAGAACGTCAAGGTTGGAGAATTCCTCGGCTGCAGCGGTAGTCATGACGCCTTCTGTGCCTTGTTTTACCATTCGCTCGCCATGAAGCTTTCGGCACCGCCTTATTGGTTGATCTCGTCCGCCGAGTCCGGGAACTGGCTTCAAATGCTGGGGTAAGCACATCCTGAAGTCACGAGGGTTCAAGTTTCCAGGCTACCGTCACCTTGTTCAGCCGCCTGTCGAAGCGCCGTACTAGGGGTTGCCACTTTCAGAGGCAAACAGTTACTCGGGGCAACCGGTAGGAGCTGGATTTTAGGAGGCGTCGAAAAGTGGACGAGCTGCCTCTGGGTAGAGTACGACAAGCCCGCCACCAGAGGTGCAAATAAGCAACTGTTTATTACATTTTAAAATGAAGGGTCTTAGAGACTTTATTTTGTCAAAAAACTTAAGCTGCTAATTTGAAAAATATTAATAATTAGTAACTTTCATAGCCTGTATAAAGTGTTTTAAATAAATATCAAATCTGATCTTTAACAAAGCACAGTGGCTCTCTGTTAACGACAGGGAGTTTTTTTAAAAAAACGGGTAATATAAAGTAAATGCATATTGTGCAAAAACCAACAATGAAACTTGCACAATAATGATTGCTAAACACAAAGTCTTTATTTTGACAATAGACCTGACCAGTTCCCCAACACCACCACACTCCTCCGGTTGGCAGAACTGGTACTCACACTTAACAACTTCTCTTTTGGCTCTTCCCAATTTCTTCAGACGACGGGTGTAGCTATGGGAACACACATGTCTGTCCAGCTATGTCTGTCTCTCCGTGGGTTATGTGGAACAGTCTATGCTCCAAATCTATACTGGTACTGCTCCCCAACTTTTTTTTCGCTACATTGACAACTATATTGGTGCTGTTTTCTGAACCCATGCTGAGCTCGTCAATTTCATCGACTTTGCCTCTAACTTTCACCCAGCCCTCAAATTCACTTGGACAAATCTCGGACACTTCTCTCCCCTTTCTCGATCTCTCGGTCTCCATCTCTGGAGACCGCCTGTCCACTGACATTTTCTTTAAACCCACTGACTCTCATAACTACCTTGACTATACCTCTTCCCAACCGGCCAAATGTAAAAATGCTACTCCCTATTCCCAGTTCCTCCGTCTCCGCCGCATCTGCTCCCAGGATGAGACTTTCCGTTCCATGACATCTCAAATGTCTTCTTTCTTTAAGTATCGAGGTTTCCCTTCTGCCGTCATCGATGATTCCCTCACCCGCATCTCCTCCATTTCCCGCACTTCGGCCCTTACCCCATGCTCCCGTCACCAAAACAGGGACCGTGTTTCCCTTGACCTCACCTATTACCCGACCAGCCTCCGGATCCATCATATTATCCTGTGCAACTTGTTCCACCTTCAACAGGACCCCACCATAAGGCACCCCACCATTTCCCTCTCTATCCCTCTCCGCTTTCCGCAAGGATCGTTCCTTCCATGACTGCCTGGTCCCTGCCCACGGATCTCCCACCTGGTACTTATCCCTGCAAGCGTAAGTGCTACACCTGTCCCTACACCTCTTCTCTTACCACCACTCAGGGCACAAAACATTTTTTCCAGGTGAGGCAATACTTGACTTGTGAGTCTGTTGGGGTCGTCTATTGTATCCGGTGCTCCCGGTGCGGCCTCCTCTACATCGGCGAGACTCGACGCAGATTGGGAGACCGCTTCGTCGAGCACCTTCGTCCGCCACAACAGACAGGATCTGCCGGTTGCCACCCACTTCAACTCTGCCTCTCATTCCCATCTAGATATGTCCATGCATGGCCTCCTCTACTGCCATGATGAGGCCAAACTCAGGTTGCAGGAGCAACACCTCATATACCGTCTGTGCAGTCTCCAGCCCCTTGGTATGAAAATCAAATTCTCCAACTTCCGGCAATTCCCTCACTCTCCCTTCCCCTATCCCACTTTCACAGTGCCGCATCCTACAGCTGCGTATCATCTCTCTCGATTCTGCCTTCTTCTACTACCCATAGTGCTTTCCTCTTTCATTCCTTCTTCACTTTTCCGGCCTAACCCCTCCCTGCCTCCTCTGCCCCAACACTTGATCTTTCCTCATATTGGTTTTACACCTGGCATCTTCCACCTTCCCCCACCTTCATTATAGGGCCCCTGCCCCTACCTTCTTCAGTACTGAAGAAGGGTCTCGTCCGGAAACATTGACTGCTCCTTTCAACCTGCTGAGTTCCTCCAGCTTGTTTGTAAGTAATGATGATTACCATCTGAATTGAAGGAGAATGCAGGAAACTGCCCCAAATTTCAAGCGTGTGAGGACAGTTGATCAGCATCTTCAATTGGAGTTACCTATGGACACAGGTCTATTTACTTGTTAGAAAGTGTTGTTCTGCCAACTCTGTTAAAAAATGTCGGATGGTCTTTCTCCAGTGAATGCAATTACTGTCATTCCACCTTCAGGAACACATATACATATATTACATTTTATTCGCTTACAAAAAAATAAAAAACTTCCTGTCATTAACAGAGGGCCATCGTATATGCATTCCTGATGATGGAAGACCCACTGAGCAGTTAGTAATGCAATGCTGGTTGTAGTTGATGATATTTAGCATAACAAATGTTTGCGATATTTATTTGACTAGTACAAAAACAACATTTTCAGGATGACAATGACAGTAATCGCCTCCAAATTAGGAGTCGTCCGCAATTCTTCTGATTCATTTTTCTACATTGACATTTGAGTCATTAACACACGATAACAAAAAACAATGGGCCTAACACCAATCCCTGCACTGCACTTTCAGAGTCAAAGAGTCAACCATCCACTCTGTGCTAATCGAGAAAAGAACGTTCATCAATCCGTCCACAATCCGCATATAAATTCGTATGGGTGCGTAATTTTTTATTATCAACAGTCCCTTGGATATTACTCTCCATCTCTTTTATATGCTCAGAAGATCATTCGTACAACGTGTTTTATTGTGATGCATATCATCAGTGTTACTGTGACTTTCGTCATTCAAATGACACGAAATTACTAAAACAAGCGAAAGAAAAAAAGAGATCCTATCTTCCCCCTTCAAGAAATTCTACCCTCTTTCAGCTGCCGAGCTGAAAACCCGCCCTCAATATCAGCAGCGAATGTGTTCCGTTGAATGGGACAAAATAAGTCTGTTTCAAGTTGATTGTCCGTGTTGATTGCTCAGGATGATTGTCTACGTTAGAAACAACACTGATTAGAAAATGTCCCATTTTGGCAGCTAACGTCAGATGTCTTGGAAAGCATATTGGCAACGTTCGCTTTATCCTTTGTTTAAAAGTTAATAACGTGTAACATCCCTTGCGGATACAATTTCATGGCAAAGTTACAGAGTGAGAAAATATTTTAATGTAACTGTTTGTGTAGCTGGCTGTCCCTCATGCGACAGATGTCAGAACCACACTAAATGCCTCAGCGGAATTACTCTGAATTGCATTTAATTCTGTAAAACTTGTCACCACTCCATACGAGCATTTGGATCCTTCCCTGCAACTGAACGCTGCTTCCGACGGAATAAGGGATATCCAGCGATTTGCGGCATCGCCGGCGTTTTCTATCCTACACTTGTAGCGATCGGTATCCCTTGTAAGATACTGGAGCTGGTCACTCTGCGTATGGTGCCGTCGTCATCTTGCTTTGTTCAATTGCACTGTTTGGAATTTTACTGAGCACAGATGCTAACTTCGTCTGAATTCTGTTTCCAGAATTGAGGATTTAAACATCTGATAGTTTTGTTATTCAGCTTCCATATTGTTTCTATGTGATGCTTTTTTTAAAATTTCTTTTGTCGATTACGCTGATGTCGATATTGCCTGAGTTCCATAGTGTCACCTTGGTTGGCTTTCTGAACCGACAGTGGTCACTTATCCAGATCAGAACCTTTTTCAGCTGGTTGGCAAGTCGAAAATTAACACTCAGGTCTGTTTTTTCAACTAAACGTTAAATTATTATTTGTGCATTAAGTCTCATGATTTCACCACAAACAAAGCTTTCAACTATTTCACCTCAAACAATGGACATGCTGCTGTTTATGGAGCGATCCACCATCACGGGTACGTGACGTGGAAATCAGATGCCGGACTCTAATCTGTCAGAAAGTCACCAACTCACTGCTATTTCTGTCCATTATTGTCCAGACGGAGTGCACGGACCGATTCCACACAAATTGAATTTCTGCTTTACACATTGAATATAAAAATCACACCCTGCGTAGCATTGGAAAAATGGTTGGCATTCAGACATTTGTAACCAACGATAAACTTTGTGTTGATTTGTTTTTTCTCTCCTAATTTCTTGTAGTTAATTAAACGGCGATTGTGATCCTATCTCGGGGAAAATTCGGACTCTCCAAATTCATCACCCACTGCCTGGTTGGAAAGATGTTTGGTGCGAGGGGAAGCCCAGAGTAGCTCATGACGTGTTTACAGATCATGTGTCAGGAGAAGGGGGTCAATTTTCTGCCTACATTTTTCGACTGAAGAGGCATCTGAAATTCTTGAGGGGCCATTCAGACGGCTGATGTGGATCAGTTAAGAATGGACCAAGCTCCCGTGGACTGATTGCTTTTGGGTCTCCGACTGTTTCGGAAGACGCATCCGCTCACTCGATGCTTGAACTGGTCAGAGAAATACGGGAGTAGGAGAACGCGTCGGGGGCTCTGTAAGCGGGATACAGCCCTCTGTAGTAGCCTCCCGTGTTGAAGTGCCAACGATTAGCCCAACCAAAGGAGTGGTAAAGGAGATCGTGATAGAATTGAGAACTGAAATGTCAAGGTTGTTATCAGCGAGAGTGCCCTCCCCCATTGATGGAACGATGGGGAGGCGGACCCCAAGGATTGTCGGAACCTGAAGTAGTCGATGAGGGGCAGTGATGTTGCAACTGTACGGGTACCGGTGAGGCCGACCTGGAGTACCGTGTGCATTTCTAATCCCCTTACATGAGGAAAGTTATACTGGCTTTGGAGGCGGTGCAGAGGAGGTTCACTTCGTTGATTCTAGAGATGAAGGGGTATACTATGAGCAGAGATCGCGTTGACTCGGACTGTAGTCTTTGGAATTCAGAAGGACTTGGGCAGGTCTTCGAGAAACATATAAAATTATGAACGGGATGGATAAGATAGAGGAAGAATATTTGTTTCCTCTGGTAGGAGACTAGAGCCAGGAGACATAGTCTCTAGATTGGGGGAGTAGATTTAGGATGGAAATGACGAGTAAGTACTTTTCCCAGAGACTGATGAGTCAGTGGAATTCTCTGTCCAAGGAAGCACTGAAGGGTACCTCAGCAAATATACAAACGTTTGTATTTACGACACTGTTAGATAGATTTTTGCATGGTAAGGGAATTAAGAGTTATGGGGAAAAAGGCCGGTAGGAGAAGCTAAGTTCATGGCTTAATCAGCCATGATCATATTTACTGGCGGAGCAGTCTCGACGGGCCTGCTGGCCGGCTCCTGCTCCTATTTCGGATGTTCTTATGTTCTCACAGTGCTGCCGAGGCTTTATAAGACACTGGTGAGGCATTACCTTGGGTATTGTGAATTGTGTTGGACTCCTCAGCTTAGAAAATATATGCTGGCTTTGGAGAAGTTCCAGAGGACGTTCACAAGGATGATTCCTGGAAGGAAAGGATTATCATGCAAGAAATGTTTGACGGCTCTGGGTCTGTATTCGCTGAAATTTAGAAAGATGAGGGGGAAACCTTATTGAATCCTTTTGAATGTTGAAAGGGCTCGACAGAGTATATGTAGATAGGCTGTTTCCCACGGTGGAAGAGTCTACGACAGAAAGCGCAGCCTCAGGATAGGGGGGGTGCCGTTTCAAAACAGAGATGCGGAGAAATTACTTTAACCTGAGGGTGGTGAGTTTATGGGATTTGCTGCTATAAGCAGCGGTGGAGGCTAGTTCGTTGAGCGTGTTTATGGGAGAGATTGATAGGTTCTTGATTTAACGTGACATCACAATTTAAGGGGAGAAGGCCGGGAAATGGTGCTGAAGAGGATAATAAAATGATAAGCCATGATTTAATGGCGGAGCAGACTCGTAGGGCCAAATGGTCTAAATCTGCTCCTGTGTCTTATGGCTTTGTGACCTTCTAGTTGAGGATCATGTTGATATTTGCTATGAAATTTTATGTCATTATTTCTAATCCAACTGCTTTGGAGGTGTTTCCTCCTAAAAAAGGCATTCATAGGGGAAAGGCAGTGCAATCCTGTACTCAGGAGTATGCTGAGTCAATGAGAGATTTCATGCTTCACTCTGTCTCCGAAATATGACAGAGCATTATCGGTGATGATAATGTGGTGAAATTTGCGAAAAAAACTACTGGTGGTCATTTTATGATAATATTGGAGGGATATTAAAGTTGTAGATGTTTGGGGAATAAGTAAAGGAAACATTGGGATATTCCTAGCAATCATAGCAGCCCAATATTGATTGATATGCGTAAAGTGATAAGCAGAAAGAAGGTGAGTTACTCCCTGGGTCATTTCGCGATTCGTAATCAAGATAATTTAAGTAAAGAAGTTAAACAATCTAGGGACTAGGTTCTAAGTTAATACGTTAGATGTCAGTTGTAGCAATGATTTTATGATGCAGAGTTTTCTTTGTGTGAATTCAAGAAATCTATTATTAATGCAGTTCAGACGTCCCCAGGAAATGTTTTTATATTGTATTGTATGACTAGACACATGACCGAAAGATCTCTTCGGATAATAATAACATCTGTAAATTGTATTCGGCAGTCCTCCTTCCTCTTGGAAAGTGGCAGTAGTAGTGCCTGTTTTAAAATCTAGGAGGTACGTGACTCATCCTTCAGGCTACAGGGTTCTATCGCTTGGTCTCATTTATATAAACGTATGGTAATTGAGAGTATGAAATATATTTTGAAAACAGAGCTTATATGGCGTTTTGTCAGAGTGGATTTCGAAGGGTAGAATAATTTTAAGTTCCGGTTTATGTATGGAAGATGATGTTAGGAAAGCACGGCTAAATGAAGAAATTGTAAAGCAGTATTTTTTTATTGAATAGGCAGCTGATATGTTATGGAACAGTGGATTTTGATTAGATTATGGAAGCTTGGAGTGAGGGGGAGATTTTATTTATTTTTTCTCTTTTTTGTAATTTAGACGGCCTGTGCAGGCAAGATTTGGCACGTTCTATTCGATTTATTTTTAAATATTGAAGGGGAACCGCAAGACAGAATTTGTAGCCATTTATTATTTGATATTATGATTCTTTCTATTTTCAATGGGATTGTTGCTGGGTGTGTAAATCTCTATATGCAGATTTTGATGCTTTATGGATGCAATCAGCAAATAAAATGTTTTAACAGGAGGCACAAAGAAAAGTATTTAAACTTTCAGTAGCTAAAACACGTTGTGTATTTCTCAGCTAAGAATAACAGACCCACACTTCTTTTGATGTTATATGGGCAAGCTCTTAAGACGAATCAGATGTAAGATCTCCAGGCATGTGGATAGATAATAAGCGAAAATTGAAGCACAATATCAATAAATAATTGAAGTTAGCTGATATACAGTTTTTATTTCTGTGAATTTAGGAAAGCTATTCTTACTGCTGGCACCATATACACAAATGCAGGAGAAACTCAGCTAGCCAGGCAGTATCGATGGACAGAAATACAGTCAACGTTTCGGCCGGTACACTTCAGCAGGAATGGAGAGAGAAAATAAAAACTGGGCCGTTTTGGTTCTCCAGCATTTGTCTGTGTGTTTTGCTTAGTGTTCCAATATTTGCATATTTTTCTTGTTTATGATTGGATTATTAACAATTCAGACCAGGCATCCGCAGGTAAGAATGATGTATGTTATTGTATGGATAGGTATATGACTGAGCACTCTATAAGCAGAATATTTTTGACTCATATTTGGAAGTTAGACCATGTTTCTTTCTCATGAAAAATTGCAGTACTAGTGCCTATTCTAAAACCTGGGCATTCCTTCTAGTTACAGACATGCACCGTTAACGTCTCATTTACGTAATAGAACATTTAAATTATAGTTTGGAATAAAAATATGGTATAGTGTGTTATTTAAGTGGATTTAGGATGCGTAGAATGACATTCGATTCAGTTTAATGTTTGAAAGATAAAATTAGGAAAGCACAGTTTAATAAAGACCCTGTAAAAGCAGTATATTTTAAAATTCGAAAGACATGATATGTTACAGAGAGATGGAATATTGATTAACTTATAGAAATTAGAAGTGAAGAGGAGATTGCACAGCTTTTGTATAGTTTTTTTTAAAATTTGGTCGTCCAATGCAGTTATGGGTGGTCAATTTGTAGCTCTGTTTCGATGAGATATGGAGTGGAATCCACAAGACAGCTTTTGTAGCCACTTATTATTGAATATTATGGTCAATGACAATTTCTCCGAGATAACTACTGGAGTGGGTAAATCATGTATATGATGGAGCATTATCGATTAGAGGGAGATTGAAGTTTTACTGTATATAGGATGCATGCAACTATCAATTAATAAGGTTCAGCGGTGGGCAAATAGCTGAGGATAGAGGTTTTAAGAGGCTACAATATAAGTCATGTATTTTACAAACAGGACCGCACTTGATATGAAATTATACAGTCGAGCTCTAGAAGACGTGCCAGTGGTAAGTGTTCTTGCCATGTGGATTGATAATAAGTTGACATTCAGGCAGAATATCTGTAAAGTAATCGATCAATTAAAAGGAACTTGAAATATTCTCGAGCGTGTATGTGGGTATGCTTGGCCATCGTCTAAGATAGATAGATAGATAGATAGATACTTTATTCATCCCCATGGGGAAAGTCAACATTTTTTTCCAATGTCCCATACATTTGTTGTAGCAAAACTAATTACATACAATACTTAACTCAGTAAAAATATGATATGCATCTAAATCACTCTCTCAAAAAGCATTAATAATAGCTTTTAAAAAGTTCTTAAGTAGTTTACTTAAATACATTAAATACAATCAACCCCGGCACTTTAACATATCTTACTCCTGGCGGTTGAATTGTAAAGCCTAATGGCATTGGGGAGTATTGACCTCTTCATCCTGTCTGAGGAGCATTGCATCGATAGCAACCTGTCGCTGAAACTGCTTCTCTGTCTCTGGATGGTGCTATGTAGAGGATGTTCAGGGTTTTCCATAATTGACCGGAGCCTTCTCAGCGCCCTTCGCTCAGCTACCGATGTTATACTCTCCAGTACTTTGCCCACGACAGAGCCACCATCTCCCTGGTCTTGGTGATATTGAGACGCAGGTAGTTTGAGTTGCACCATAACACAAAGTCCTGTATCAGTTTCCTATACTCCTCCTCCTGTCCATTCCTGACACACCCCACTATGGCCGTGTCATCAGCGAACTTCTGCACATGGCAGGACTCCGAGTTATATTGGAAGTCTGATGTGTACAGTGCTACATGATAATCCTTGAATATTCATTTTTAATGAGATCTGTTCTTGATTGCTGTCTTGCTAATAGATCAGCTTCATCTTCAACTTTACAATGTTTAGATGGGATGCAAGGCTTGAAGATTGTGAGGTGCTGTGTGATTGTTACGGCTTTTTTGTTACGGCTTTACTGGTTGAAATGGGACAATTGTGGAGGATGAAGTTGATGTTGACAAGATTAATTTCAGGGGGCAAAATTGATCATCCTGTAGAAGGTGTGTTGGGAGGCTGTGGAAAACCTCACAAGAAAAGTGTGTGTCCGGTTTCCTATGGCGACAGGAGGTAGATTTGCTGGTCATGTCATATTGGCCAGTGATGCTTTCTCTGTAAATCCACCTTGTTTTTTTTTCCTGATAGCTTTAGTTGATTTTAGGTTGCAGAGTTTAATAAAGTCGAATTTATGCCTTACGAATTGTGCCTGATACTCCTGAGTGTCTAGCGGTTCATCAGTATATTAACGAAAATTGTTATCATATGTTAATCAGTTTTATACAGATCGATCAAAATATAATGTAACAAGGAATATAGTGGTGTTAAGGGCAATGAGCGCCCAACATCTGTTCAGATAGTAAAGTTATTGAAAGTGCAACTGTGTATATGGGCCTTCCACATAGCAAATCAGAAAGTACTGAGTGGTAGGGTCCAAATTTATAGGCTTACTTCAAAACTGGTGGAATAATAGGCATAGGAAAAGACACCATTGTGCATTAGATTAAACGGTTGTGTTCATGGGACAAGGGGGTAAAACAAGAAATGAATGCATTCTGTTGACACGACTTAGATGTGGGTTACCATGTTTAATTATTTATTTTATCTTGCTGGAAAACTTCATTCTGAGTTGTGCAGGTTTTGTCATTACGAAACATTTGAACGCATGCTGTAGTGTGAAGCATGTAATGTATAAAGAAATCAAATTATGGGCTTATTATTACAATCTTTGGGAGTTGATACTTTTCAGCAAAAATCTGTATTAAGTTAGTGACTTTAATATAATTCACAATGTTCCCTTTCACTACTTACAATCGATCGGGCTTCTGGGAGTAAATTCTGGCTTCATTTGAAAAAAAAAGTTAAAATAAAAGGGAGGTTTATTTCTCAATTCTCTGCACCACAATTCAGACCATTTGGTGGCGTGAATGCACCTTTAACTTGGAATGTCAACTGCTATTTATACAACCCCCGGCTGAATTCTTCACGTTCGCCAATCATACAACGGGAAGGGTAAGGTGACTCTCAGTTTTCCGGTTGGTGGGCGTGAATCGGTATAATTACACATATCCAGAGATCCATTGGGGGGAGTCATTCTGCAGTGGTACTTTGACTGACATCTGACCGATCCAGTGATATATTCAGACTCCAGTACGGTGGTTTGCGCCACACAACCCCGCACTCTGTGGCCGCCTCTGGCATCTGCTCAGGACGCTGCTTTACTAATGAATTGTTGCAACGATGTGAACGGACATTTCACCGCGTTGATCACCTGCTCCCTGAATTTCGACTGAGTCACTGCGTAAATAAATGTGTTTGTGCAGCAGCTGAAATCCCGCAGCAAAAACCCGGCAGAGTGAAAGATCCATTCAGAATCATTGAAATCGAATCCTTTTCCAGAGACCTGATAATATATGACATTCACAGTGTGCGTCATCCACAGGAGGATGAAGCTGCCGGAGATGGCAAAGAGTAAAACCACAGACCTCCTCCTGCTCTCCATCTCCGGGTCACTGCTTTGACCCCTCAGCCCCTTACGGACCCGACTGGCCACTAAAATTTGCCTGACTGTCAGAGCGTTGAATAGCAGGATGGCAGCGAAAGGGAGGAACGGAGTCGTTACCGTGTCGAGCCAGTCATATCCTAACCACCCAGGTTCAGTGAAATAATTGTCCTTCATCATACAGAACCATGGTACACTGTCGATGATCACCCAGGGTTCCCGCGTGAAGTATCGCGGAATGTTTTTCAGAGTAAACAGCACTGCGGCTGTTGTTAGAACTACTGCCGAAGTCTTCCCGGTACAATACTTTGTTTTTAGCTTCTGGCAGCAAATAGCGACAAACCGATCAAAGGTAAAAGTGACGGTGAACCAGACAGAGCAGTCTGTGGCTGTGAATGCCAGTACATCGATAACGCTGCACACAGGGGTGATGTTCAGAAAACTCCACCGGAAGTAATACCACTTGATTATAGTCAAAATGACATGGATGATAATTATCAGTAGATCCGCCGCTGCCATGGCCACCAGGTAGCGGGTGGTGCAGATAGAGAGGCCGCACTTTCCCCTGGACAGAATTACTATCGCCATCAAATTCACTGGAGAGAGAGGGGGTACGAGAGGGTGAGGGAGAGAAAGAAGAGACACTGGGCATTACTGAACATTTTCTAAGGGAGTTACAATGACATTGGGTTGTAGCTGGAGTGCTGCATTCTATGTCCGATGCTAATCTAACATCAGATATGGGTTACAAACCCTCTAACCTGCCTTCTGTGTGGAAATAATTCGATTTATGGGGAATCGTCCGTGATGGAACTGAGCTGTACGAACAACGTCAGCGCTACTCGCGATAGCAGTCTCTGAAGGAGTCGGAATCTCTGATTTAGCCGTGACTGTCAAAGTCTTGGGAAATTCAGCATCTGATGGGGTCAATAAAGGATACTGAGGGGAGTAGCACACATACCAATACTGCAGGAAACGAGCAGGTCTGGCAGCATTAATGGAATTGAACAAAATCACAGTTCGGGACGAGACTCCTTTTTAGGACGAAATGGTACCTAAATTTACGACGAGATTCAGAGGGAAAGCAAGGTCACCTTACAGACCAGTCTGTATGGATTAATTCTACAGCATAGTTCAATTCGATAGCACACGTCAGCAGATCCATGGGCACTAGTTCAGAAGATTATATCGAATTTTTGAGCAGCCGGCAGGGGACCCGTCAGTAGCAGAATCCACAGGGGTTCACTGATCAATAACTCAGTAACACTGAACGTCACAATGCAAAGACTTCCCTATCACATCTTCCCGGAGATCCAGCCCTCTCCAACACTGCGAGAAGTCTTAACAAAATCCCATTAAAAATCGTCAGTCACCCCTTCCCGGAGATCCGGCTGTCTCCAGCACTGCGACAAGTCTTAACAAAGTTCCATTAAAACCTGTCAGTCACCCCTTCCCGGAGATCCGGCTGTCTCCAACACTGCGACAAGTCTTAACAAAGTCCCATTAAAACCCGTCAGTCACCCCTTCCCGGAGATCCGGCTGTCTCCAGCACTGCGACAAGTCTTAACAAAATCCCATTAAAAACCGTCAGTCACCCCTTCCCGGAGATCCGGCTGTCTCCTGCACTGCGCAAAGTCTTAACAAAATCCCATTAAAACCCGTCAGTCACATCTTCCCGGAGATCCGGTAGTCTCCAGCACTGCGACGTCTTAACAAAATCCCATTAAAACCCGTTAGACACCTCTTGCCGAAGAGCTGCCCGTCCACTGCACAGGCGCAAATCTGGACAAAATTCCACTAAAACCCTTCCTGACACACCTTCACGGAGAGCTGCCTGTGCACAGCACTACGACAACTCATTAAGAGTCGAAAAACTTTCGAGTCGATCCAGTGATTCAGAGGAGAGACAGATAGTTAAATTTGTTGGCCAGAAAACATGAAAAACCTGTATGTTGCATGGCCAGCATCGATATCTCTGTCGGATATTTTTGCAATGCTCATCAAGTTGCAAGCTTGTAAAAGGTCATAACAGGATCTCACCAGTTAACCCACAGAAATACCGAACATTAATTGCTCAGCTCACTCACCAGGAATTCCAATGGCAGCAATGAACAGGTACATTTTTTTCTGCACACTCTTGTAGCTATCCAACATTGCAGACATTTTTCTCTGTCCAGTGATTTGTTTCTATGAACTGCAGGCGACCTCTCAGAATTAAATTCTGAGGCAGCACATGCCTGGGGTTTTTAATACCATTCAGCAACTCCTCGGGGACATATTACAACGAATTTAAAAATAATGAGTGTTAATTATTTACAAGCCGATGACGTCAGTCAAGTGAAATCCCAGGGTGTCGAATTGTAATTAACTTAGAGAAGTAATTTTAGAAAAGTTGTGGGAGTTAGCTGGTCCCAAGAAAGATGACTAAACCTTCGGAGGTGTCTTATCAATTAAATGTGCTACCAGAGTAAATATGTGCTTCAAAGATCTATTTGTCAGACACAAACTATTGCTGTAAGTTATATCATTGTTGCTTGTGAAACTGTACTGAATTACCTACTGGTACCATTCTCGTGAAGAGTATAATCTCCTGATGCAGTTTGTGCTTGAGAGCTCTAACAAATGGTCTCCAAGAAAATGTCTGTTTGTGGTGATGAATAAACAGTTGTATATTCACTGAACCCTCAGTGACTTAGTGATGGTGAGAAAAATTGGGGGCAATCCTCTTCCCAAACGCATTTCCATCAGAATCACGCACAAAATGCCGGTGGAACGCAGCAGGCCAGGCAGCGTCTATAGGGAAAAATAAGCACTGTCGACGTTTCGAGTCGAGACTGACTGAAAGAAAAGATAGTAAGAGATTTGAAAGTAGGAGGGGGACGGAGAAATGCGAACTCATAAGAGAAGACCTGAGCGGGTGGGGTAAAGCTAAGAGCTGGGAAGGTGATTGGCAGAAGGGATACAGAGCTGGAGAAGGGAATGGGTCATTGGACGGGTGGCCTAGGGAGAAAGAAAGGGTGAGGTTAGCACCAACGGGAGATGGAGAACAGGCAGTGTGATAGGCAGAGAGAGGAAAAAGCTGGGGCGAACGGGGACGAAAATATAAAAATATATCCGTGATGGGGTAAGAAGGGGAGGAGAGGCATTAACGAAAGGTAGAGGTCAATGTTCATGCCATCAGTTTGGAGGTTACCCAGACGGTATATAAGGTGTGGTTCCTCCAACCTGAGAGTGGCTACATCTCGACAGTAGAGGGGGTCATGGATTGACATATCCGAATGGGAATAAGAGGTAGAATTAAAACGTGTGGCCAGTGGAAGTTCCTGCTCCTCTGGCGGACAGAGCGTAGATGATCAGCGAGAAGTTACGGAGAATTATATGTTGGACACGGAGGCTGGTGGGGTGGTAGGTGTGGACAAGTGGAACCCTATCCCTAGTGGGGTGGCGGGTGGATCGCTAGACGGACATTGCTACTGCAAGGAATAAATATTAGTGTAAAGCGAGTAAACACTGCCTCTATGTTAGCCGATAACCTGGTTTACCCAGGTAGAGAACATGAGCGTCAAGTTATGATCGCAAATGATCCCAAGTGCCCAATTGCATCAACTCAAAAATGAGGCGGTGGAAACAGATAAGATAAGGCAAACAAAGATACAAAGGAAAAAGAAAAAAAATAATAATTTGCAGAGGATGAACATGGCATGAAAGGAATAGCCTCGCTTTAAAGTTACCAATTCCATGAGTACACAGGCAACAGAATTGTAAAACATAGTATATGTGGTTAGCCAGCCAGAACGTTTTCGGCCAGGGTCAGTCATACACTCTGATAGTTTGTACCAGCCTTATAGAATATTTGCCTCTGGGGGGAAACCAGTGGGTTTGCTTCAGCTGATGGGAAGCCTCTCACACTTGCTGCTTTATTACAATATATATACTTGAAGCCGCAAAGGGAAATTATACATGGAGTCATAAAGGCGAAAGCCCAATCTATATTATCTCCAGAGGCCGACGAATTTGAAAAGCAAGGTGCTTTATTTGGGCAGGAATGAGAGCTACAATTTGGGGTTATTAGAAGGCAGAAATAAACAGAAGAGTAGAAAAAAGTTTTTAAAATTTTTTAAAAAATGATAGAAAGTGCAGGGTCAGAAATATACAAAGAGCACAAGGGAGTGTGTATCAACGATGGAGTTGTCCTTCATGAAAGAAACCTTCTGGTTCCAGAGGAAGGAAGGATGTATGGGAACACCAGGGATGCGAACACACCCTGGAAAATATCAAGGAAGTGGGCTGATGGCCGAAGATGAAGGACTATGTGGAGCACAATGTGATTTTTTCTTTTTGATTTGAGCACAATATAATTCTGACAGAAATGTAAAGAAAGTAGATCAGTGAAAAGGCCTTGGACTACTTTGCAGATAGATTATATTTAGTCCCTTATCGCCCACCCCAGGAGTGTGCAAGTATATTCTATTTGTAATAGATACCTTTACGAAGTGGCTGGAAGCTTTCCCGGCTAAGACAAACACAGCAAATGCTACTGCCAAAATCTTATTGGAAAGGATATTAACTCGCTGGAGAATACCCTGGAGTATCGAATCAGATCAAGGCACTCATTTCACGGCTCAGATAATGCAAGATGGCATGACACTTTTAGGAAGCGAGCAGAAATTCCATATACCCTGTAGGCCACAGTCTAATGGAATTGTGGTAAGGGTGAATCTAACACTAAAAAATACGATTGCGAAAAAGGTGCAAAAAGCACAGAACAACATGTCAAGTAGTGTTCCCTTATACCTTGAGTATAATAATGAATACTGTGGCATATTCAACTGGTTACACACTGAAGAAACTCGTGACCGGAGGAGAAATGAAAGAATTGGTGGAACTGTTAGGATTAGATATCTGAACACGAAATGGATGGGTTTGTGTCAGAAAAGTAGGTACAACATTGGTAGAGACAGTGAAAAAGGCCAATTATGTGGCAGCCCACCAAATAGGAAAGAAACAGATTAACAGAGTAAAGCCTACTTTGACTCAAAAGTCAGTGATGATCAGAATACATCAAACCAACCTCATTTTCAAATCCAACATTTACAGGGGCCCCTGTGTACTTATAGACAGAGCAATTTCTTCAGTGTACAAAGAGCTGATTTCCCCAGATAAAAGTGAATGTTACCATATCAATTAGCAGAAATTCGTGGGGTAGAAACAGAGATGCTATCAGCATCGGCACATAACAATTGATATACATGATTTGGGAGACTAGAGGATGTAACAGCTGTTCCAAATAGATGGGAGCAGATCCTATCGAGGGAGTGATTTTCAGTCATCACATTGTGAGAATCGGGGCTGCATTGTCAAAAAATCAAAGGAAAAGGAAAATAACACACGGCTTGTCCCTTCTATTCGGAAACGAAACTGTGTAAGAAAAGACGGACGGCTTGAGTCCGAAGAAAATTGGGAGCCTAGATCGGATGGGTTAGAAAAACAGAGGGAAAATATGGACTTAAAATAATGTAAGATTGAAACTGGAAATAAGAGCAGATATCACACTTGTATGTTGCAGATTTAACTCAACATGAAGAGAATATTGCGTTTTGTTGCAATTGAATTTACCATGACTGTGGCAATGTCTTGTTCCTGAGGCAGGACAGTAGGCAAACGTGTCAACAGTGATAACATTGCTTGGGAAGCACTCAGTGAAAAAAAAATACTCAACGGACAGGGGAATATGAGCAAATAAAGGAGAAATGTAGGACTTAAATTTGTATTATTTACAATAATGAGGAGAACTTCAAACTCCAACGCACTGATACAGATGAAAATGCTGCTACTGAGTTGCTATCAATTCTTCTGCTGACTGGAGACTGGACATGTGTTGTGGGAAATGACAAGGGAGATCAGTCATTAACGGAGCAAACACACTAAACTAAGTAAAACACACGCTGGCAAGACAAATGAAATATTTAGTGAATCAGGCTTTTGCAGGAAGTTTTGGAACTGGTACGCAAAAGTTCCAATATATCCATAGGTAAGAACACTATCGCTTGATGGTGTAATAGTAACTTAATGTACCCGGATAATTGTATTGCTCAATATATATCGACTGAGAAGATGGAAGGCCGAAATAATGGGCAAAATTCGAGGATAATGCTTTCATTAAACAGCAGAGAAGATTGTCACTGTAAAGTGGGTGAACTTAGTTAGTCTAGACTAATATTTTTATACCTACCGGAATTCCATGGAAGTCCTGTGGGCAGTCAACTGAATCAGAGGAGGAAAATAGTCCTAAGGTAAATATCTGTGAATCAAGAGGAGGGAGATGTTGGTCAGAAGAAACTTCAGGCTGATCAAGGAGAGAGGAAGCAGACGAGCCAGTTATCTTGATTGCCCCGCACCCCCCATTTCGTGGACCCTGAACAGTTTCTTACTCTTGGATAATCTAATCACAGCAACTGAATGTGGACACAGGAAGCTTCAGGTGATGATCTGCTAAACCTGTGACCATTCTCAAACAAGTAGACATTTGTTATGTAAAGGCCGTAGACTCTGAGCTGATTCATGACTCGATGACAATTTAAGAAGAGCAACTCTAGGAGATTATTCTCGGAAGAGTAGCTACTTGTTATGTAAAATGCCAGCCCTAGCAAAGAAGCAATATGTAGTCTTGTTAGTCTCTGTCTGGGTTGTCTATTTTAACTGTTTTGGAGTAGTCGGAGCGTAAAGGCACAAATACACAAGGCTGCGGTGGACAGAACCCTGAAACAATGTTGCCTGCAGCCCTGTACAGTGACCAGTAAGAAAGTGACCCAGGTATGTCAGGTGACCATGAGACAATGTGATCGAGATCGAATGGTTCAATTGATGAGGAATACTATAAGACGCAGGAGCTCCAAATCCGCAGGGGTGATAACTCTCCAGCAGCCAGAGCCCAACTATCGTGAATAAGGAGGACACATGGAGATCGGGACCATGAGGTACGCCAGCGTAGACTCCTTTCCGTTCACTGACTTCATTGATTTTCTCTTCATTGACTGGTCATGGAGGGTGAGGGAGTTCTGGTAGGGTGAACAGAGGTAGATAAGACCGTGAACCCACGTGCTTTTCAGCTGAAATAATTTTGTGGTGACCCACTATCCAGCGCACTCGAACCGGCTCACAAAACGGTGCGCGGAGGCAGGGAGTCCGGCCCCAAAAAGGGCGCCAGGCTCTCTTGACCAGCAAGGGGAAAAGCCCGCACGCGGAAAGGGACTGTGAATATACGCCCCTACAGTATTGCCGCCCAGGGAGGGCGGGAACGGGACGGCTTAAAAGCAAAGCCGCGAAGTTTGAATAAATCTTTAACGCAACTGCAAATCACCGTCTGCGTGTCGTTATTCCAGCACTGTGTGTAGCACACCGCTACAATACGTTACTTCTCGTTACGTGTATCATTTATATACAACGTAAAAATAAGTGGCCCAAAAAACGTCCCATTGTGGAACACCACTAGTCACTGACAGCCAACCATAACAGGTCATTTTATTCCCACTGTCTGCCTCCTACCCATCGGCCAATTTTGTAAACGTGTTAGTAACTTTCCTGCAATACTGTCGGCTCTTAACTTGCTAAGCAGTCTCATGTCTCATGTGTGGCATCTTTCAAAGGCCTTCCGAAAGTGCAAATGTACAACATCCATTACATCCCCTTTATCTATCGTACTTGTAATCTCCTCAAAGAATTTCAAAGTTCGTCAGTCAAGATCCCTGACTTTGTACAAGCCTGCCCCGTGTCACCAAGTGCTCCACCATCTCATCCGTAGCACGTGACTCGAACATCTTTGGAACAGCTGAGGTCAGGCTAACTGGTCTTTAATTTCCTTTCTGCTGCCTTCCTTCTTCTTAAAGAAGTGTCATTTGCCGTTTTCCCGTCCTCTAGCACCATGCCAGACTCCAATAACTTCTGAAACATCATTTATAATGCTACCGCAATCTCTAACGCAAATTATTTCAGAACCCTCGGGTGAAGTTGATCTGGTCCTGGTGACGTATGTACCTTTGGGTCCTCCAGCTTTTTGAACACCTTCTCTCTTGAGCACCCACTTGTCTTCCTTCACACACTACAACATCAGCCATACTGCTCTTGTCATCCACAGTGATACAAAATACTCATTCAGTTCATCAGCCGTCAGCTTGTCCCCCTCATTATATATCCTGCCTCATTTCCCAATCTTCCTCTATCCACACTAAAAAAAAAAATCCTATGCACTCTGAAGGTATTGATAGTTTTTTTTAAATTTCATCTATCCCTTATAGTGATTCTTTTCGTTGCTCTCTGTAGGTTACTAAAACCTCCCCATCCTCTATCTTCCCAATAAGTATTTGTTTCACTTTTTTCCCCCTTTGGTGTATAGCCTCTCGTTTGCTTTTATGTTAGCTTTGACTTCGCTTTGTCTGCCACAGTTGTACTATTTTACCATTTGAGTTTGTCTTCATATGCCCTGTAACGTCCTAATTTCTGCAAAAAACACGCCATTGCTGCTCTGCTGGTATCGTTGCCCGCAGGTCCCTTCAATTTTCTTTGGCCAACTCCTCTCTCATACCACTTTAATTTCCCTTACTCCACTGAAATACAGATACATCAGATTAATTTCTCCCTATCAGACTTCAAGTTGAACTCAAGCATGTTGTGATTACCGGTTCCTAAGGCTTCTTTTACCTTAACCTCATTTATCGTCACCAGTTCATTCCATGACACCATAATCCAGTATAGCTGATCCACTGGTAGCCTCAACGACAAACTGCTCTAACAAATGCATCTCTTAGATATTCAACAAACTCACTCTTCTGAAATCCGTTACCAACCTGGTTTTACCAATCGACCTGCATGTTTAAAGATGATGTGAATAGAAGATTCATGTGAACGTATGAATACTGCCTTTGGATTTCCTGAAGGCCAACTGGCAGTTAGTTCGACTGTAAAACAAACAAACAAACAAACAAATTCAATGGTGGTCTTCATTGCCAGATTATCGGAAATTGATGGCGTGTAGGCCAAGCCATTGGTTGCAGTTAATAATGACCATTGGTGAAGCGTTAACGTTTCTGGGGCAAGGGATGTGTTTGTGGTGAAGAAACAGAGCACCAAGAAAGAACAGCGGAAAGACTCGATGGAAAGAATCAGCCGATTATGCCTCGCTGTCCGGTCGCTTAACAACATTATCCCATGACTTTCGATCGCCTGAATTAAGCACAGGCCTTTCGCCGAGACACATAATAAGGTGTCTAATGATAGCCTCCACCATGTTGCCCTCATTAAAGTTTTTTGTTACCTCCTAAGCAAAGACATGAAAGCCACCTTTAGGAACAGGCTTTATGAGCATGTAATAGATTTTATGCTTGGGGGTACATTCCTCTTCAAGGTAAACATATTTCAAACTAACTGGACACTGCTACAGTAACAGCTGAGGGTAGGATCTTTGTACACGCGGGTGCTGTCTGCTCACAACGTTGCAGACGTTGGCTGTAAACACCTAAATCTCTCTGCGGCTATACCTACTCGAGCATGAACCAGGTCCGATCTGATTTCCGGTGCACTCCGTGAGAACTATTCCTGTTTACCATGAAACGGCAGTAGCCCCGCTCGGTGCTCCGTTTCCTCTCTGTAACACAGAGGCAGCGACTTTGTAGATCACTTGGCCGATCAGCACTAACGCTGGGCTGCGGGATAAATTATCGAAAGGGGTATGGCAGTAAAGAGAATATGCTGAAAAAATTGTGAAGAATTTACTAATTGGTGGGAGTTGGAGGTCGCGGGCAGCGGGTGAGAAGAGTCTGTTCTTCTGCTGATTTTCTCTTGAGCTCTAATCCAATTTTATTCTCCGCGCTGCCACGAGAAGGGTGAGTGAGGGACACAGCTCAGGAAGTGGGGTGGGGTGATGGATGAGAGGGTGAGTGGGGAAAGAAGAAAAATCGTAGGGTTGGGAGGGAAAGGGAGGATAGAGAAGCGAGGCTGAGAGGATGTTGTGCTGAGGAGTTGGAGAGGGCTGAGAAGGCGATGAGGGATGGCAAAGAAGGGGCAGACGGGAAAAGGTATGGGTAAGGCGGAGAGAAGTGGGAAGAAGACAGTGAGGCTCCGACAGAATGTTGGGGTATTCCATTCCCTCTGCCCCACTCACAGTAAACCTTCTCAGGATATATTTCAGTCAACTAAAACAGGTTTCGACACTCGATGCGAGCATATGCTGTTCCTGTAAGAAGTTCACACCACAAACTTGAGGGAATATAGAATCCAGGATATGAAGAAATTAAACTACAGGAGAAAATGTTAACCGATGGAAGAGAATGAATCTTCATTCAAGACATCCCATTAACTGAGCAAAAGCGATATTCCCAACGAAGCTTCGAAGCATGGCTGAACATCACAGCGCTAGCGGGCTTGCTGCTGGTAACACATGACCAGGCGGTTACCGCAAAAAAAACAACCAAATTCATAATAAATATAAACAGTTAAAGATAATAAATGAAGCAAATTGCAACAGAAACAAGAAGCCATCCAGCTTATGAGTGGATGCTGCAATAGTATAACTCAATCTGATGACTTACATGGTCACAGTCAAGTGATAAGTATCATTCAGTAAAATCTTGCTTTAAATCATAAACTCACCAGGAAGCTACCATGCATTAGTATTAATACAGACCTGACCCAGTTCCTAAAATTATATCATGATCGACCTAACATTACACCTCGGGCAATAATCAATACCTGTCCCGATATAATATTACAGGAAAAACAATCATATTGGCTTTCCAAACACACACAACATTGTGTAATAAATCCTTGAATATGTCAGAAATATGCTGACTTCGAAACGGAAATTGAAAGGCAGTGATACATGGGCAGTGTGTAAGGTGTCCCAATTTATTATCTACAGCTTGTTTCATTCTCAAGTGACTACACAATAGCATGAAATAATTAGATCAACACGACAGAAAGACACAGAACGAAACGACGTTTGAACTGTCCGAGAGCTCGCAATTGAGAAATGAGTGTGCCTGTCTTTCTCCACACGGCGATTGACCAGTTTTAGCTGAGAAATGAAAAATACTGATAATCATGCGAATCTACGAGAGTGAATGCAGGAGATACAACATGCAGATGCTCGGATGGGAATTTATTAGAAATCAGAAAGTGCGATGACAGTCCTTCCATTATGAAAAATAATCATTGCGGTGGGGGGGGGGGGCGGTTCAATTGAAATTTGGACATTAATGAACCAAATGTATGAATTCTGTAGTGTTGAGCACTTCTCCAAGACAGGTTTGTCTAATGTGAAGGAACAGTCAAGGATTACTGTATGTTCGAGCAGACTGCTGACTTTCTTTTTCATTTCATTCTTATGCAAAAGAGTAAAGTAGCGAATGCGAGGCATTTCCGCCAATTTGATTTGAACTTCCTCTGATTCGGACCCCCCCCCCCCCCCCCCCCCTATATTGCCGAAAGGGCGTAGCGGTGACGAGAGCGGAAATATGGTGAATACAAGCAAAAGTCAGGTTAATTATTAAAATGACGTGGATGTTGCGTTTAGTGGGCATTGAAGAGTCTGTTCCTGTGTTGTGACTCTCTCGGGCTCGAAACCATTTTCATTTCTCACTGCTGCTACGTTATCCGATGATCGCCAGTTTTGTCCAATGAATGACACTGCGACCATCTCTGAGAATAACTTAGCTATTCTGTTTATGAACGTGTTGAATAATTGATATGAGAGGATATTTCGCTGCTCCGATGAACTGCTCTCTGAACTTGGACTGAGTTACCGCATAAATAAATGTGTTTGTGCAGCAATTTAATATCATCAGCATGAATCCAGATTGATCAGCTATATATTCCGAATCGTTGTAATTATTTCGATCTAATCCAGTACTGGTGTTATACAAAAAATCGGCAACCATCGCTGACCACAGGATGATGAAGCTTCCGGAGATGGTGAGCAGTAAGATCAGAGACCTCCTCCTGCTCTCCATCTCCGGATCACTTCCGTTCTCCGCCTTGCTCTGACCCCTCAGCCCCTTACGGACACGACTCGTCACTAAAACGTGTCTCACTGTCAGACCATTGAACAATAGTATTAAAACGAACGGGAGTAGTGGTGTTAGAACGGCAGAAAACCATCTGTATCCCACCCACCCGGGATCGGTAAAGTAAGCAGACTTTATAATACAGCCCCAGTGTACATCGTCAATCACTTTGACTGGATGAAATATAAAGACGTAGGGTACATTTTTAAAGAATTGGAACACGCCGGTTGTTGTCACAACCACAGCCGCAGTTTTCCCGGTGCAATACTTTGTTTTGCGCTTCTGGCAACAAATGGCGACAAACCGATCAAAGGTAAAAGTGACAGTGAACCAGACAGAACAGCCCGTGGCTGCTATTCCCACCGCAAAGATCACACTGCATACGGGGGTGATGTCCAGGAATGTCCCGGGGAAGTAAACGTTACGGATCTGCCAAAGTATGACCTGGAAGATGATGGTTAGTAGGTCCGCCGTTGCCATCGCCACCAAGTAGCGAGTGGTGCAGGTAGAGAGGCCGCATTTACCCCTGGACAGGATCACAATCGCCACTAAATCCACTGGGGGAACAGGAAAAATAATTAGTTAATTATTCTCTCGCCGATCGCTATGTCTCAGTGCGGAGTAAATGAACACCAATCAAACTGTGCAGATAGCTCACTTCAGGCGATATAAAATGTGTAAAGCGCGAGTCTCAAATCTCTAAAAGTGTGATGCTGTGTGAAATTATACGACACTCAGGACCGGAAAAGGACCAGTGCTTGAGAAGGAAGCTTTGTCAACTGATCACCGAGGGCGCTCTAGAGAAATCTATATAAATCTCCTACCATCAGGTTTTTCACTGATGTATAAAGCCTGGATACCTCGACAATCTTATCAGCAATGGTGATTGCTGCATCCCCGTCACCTGCGTTCTGGCACTCTCTGCATACAGCGAATACCCGCTCGCTCAGCCTCTGTACATTTACAAAGTAGAATATTCAAAACAAAGTTATTTTCCCCGCTCGCATGCCTTCGTCTCCTCTTCGACTTCCCTTATGTTACCCACCTACACGGCTGGCTTCTTTTCAATTTCATTAATACTTTTGGACGAATTCGTACACAATACTTCGATGTCCCCGGTCAGAAAGATCTTATTTTCGTATTTAAAGATACTGCCTGATCCCTGAGCGTTTCAGGTACTGTGCACGTTGGCACTGAAAGCTTTCATATTCCGAAGGAAAGGCAATCTACGTACTTCAATGAATTTGAGTCCTTTAGGGGTTGCTCCAGTTTACTGCAGCACAGTTCTAAATGTTCCGATGCTTATTGTTCCAAAGTGGAGAATCACAAGAACCTCGCTCCGTTGTACCTCGATCGTACACCACCATGTGCGTTCTCCACTCCCCGTTCACTTCACTGACAACACGGACGTGGAAACAAAACGACACCTATTTGAATTTTCGAAACTCCCGATGGTTCAGGATATAACTCATAAGTGATGTCTACCACACGGTTGAATCTCACCGGCGTTTCGCTTCCCGCATTCCCCTCAAAATTGAATCAATTTCTTAAAACGCAGCACAATACATTAAAATTTGACCTTAAATCATTGTTTACTGTTGACACGTAAAAACACCAAGTAACCCGTAAAGATTCCGAGAGCACTGGATTATCGGTGTTTACTCTGACAGTGGCTTATCGTTGATAAATCAAAGTTGCCTGCCATGAATCTAGAAAAAAAAGTGATTCTATCTCCCCCGTCTCCCACTTTCAAATTCCAGTGTACATTCAGCTGAGACCACCGTTTATCCGCAGGGATCTTCTGAACGAACACAGAGTTTTGTCACAATGTCTGCAGCGCATTCTCTGGTACACGGCATCACAACGTTGTCGGCGACTGAATGCGTCCAAAGGCAGTGGACACAGAACTTGCAAATCTTGGTTTTCCTATGTTCTTACCAGGAACTCCAATAACGGCAATAATCATGTAATATATCTTCCTCACAATGTAGAATGTTTCAAGCATACTGTGTCAGATTCACCCTGCTCCCAGCTGCAGCGATCTCGCTAAAGAAACTCTGAGCCGATGATTCTCCACGCTCAATCATTTATACCCGCTCCAGAACACCGAATACTCAAAACTGCACAAAGCTGACGTGTCTTCCAACAACAGGATTAAAAATAAACATGATGTCATTCAAGTAAATTCCCAATTGTGATGAGGTATGCACAGCTTGCCGTGAAATTGCAAAATCTCAAAGACAAAGAGATGACGACTCGAGAAGTCAGTGAATGGTGTTGCGAAACACTCTCAGGCTCACCTCCCGGTCTCACGGTGGTGAATGTTTTCTTGTCCATTCCTCGGCTCCATAGACTTTGTCATCATAGTCCTATGCTATACTGTCACTGGGCAGTCACTGCCCGGTTTCACTCTGGTAGCTTTGTCGGTTGCAGATCTTGGAATAGAAATATATTTGTCAGTGTGGTCTGTAGGCTACTGTAAGATAGTGGGAAGCCTTAAACTAGCAAAGCGTCCAGGCTGACGAAGATACTGAACGCATGTAAAATGTTAATCTAATGAATTGTTACACACACACAAGATGTTGCAGGAACTCAGCAGATCAAGCAACATCTATAGGTATGAAAACCCTGTCCGAAACCTCTTCAAAATTAACGCTCCAACGATCCCCTCAGCTCCATCACCAAAAAGCAGGACTTCCCAGTAGCCAGCCATTTCAATTTCTATCTCAAATCTTGTTCCGACATGTCGCTCCATGGCGTCCTCTTCTGCCACTCTCACGTTGGAGGAGTAACCGCTTACGTCTTGGTAACGATCAATATAATGGCGTGAAGATGAATATCCCTATCTTCCCGTTTCCCCCTCTCAATTTCTCTCTTCTTCATTCCCCACTCTGGTCTTATTCTCTTCTCCTAACCAACTTATCACCTCCACTTACTGCACCTTTCTCCCATGATCCTCTCTCCTACTGGACTCGTTCATCTCCAGCCCTTTGCCTTTTCACATTATCCGCAGCCATTTGCTTTTTCACATTATCCGCAGCCATTTATTTCGTCCGTCTACTGCATCCACTTGGCTCCAAGTAACACCGTGTAGATTGTCCTCTTCTCCTCCCCAACCCCTTTATTTTCCAGTGGAAAGGTCGCGATCCGAAATACCGATTGTTCATTCATTTCCATAGATGCTACCTAACTTGCTTTCATCCTGCATTTTGTATGCACATCAAATTGGTGCAGTACCTCGCAGCGCAAACCTGCTCCCTTCAAAGTTCCCACCAGTATTTCAATCATTGTATACATGACCATTGAATTCATGCAATGGTCAGAGTATCTACATTCCTTACATTTGTACCAACAATGACTGTGTCAGATATGCTACATCGGTTGCGTTGTTGATAGTGAGGTAGATAGTGGCATTCACTTACTTGATAGATTTGAACTGCGCGTTTGCTCTAAATCTATAGCGATATTGTATATTCAGACTTTTTTTGTTGTTTTTGCCGTGACGTGCTACTTGGAGGTATTTATGTACTGAAAGGAGTGAACTGAATAAACGATAAGAAGAGCGTTTCAAGTGCCTGATACTCCTGGCGGTAATAAGCCTAGGGGTCGTCAGTTATGCTGTGAAATTGATCAATCTATCAATAGTCATCGAAGAGTACGTAATGGTAAATATTGAGGTACATGGCGATTGCTTTCATTGGATGAATATGGTCGGGAAATTGGCTAAGAGTGATGGGGTTCTCTGGCGCTCATTTAGAGAAGGACAAGGAAATGGGATTACAAACATGAATGAAGGGTGGATAGTGTGTAGTTCAATACATTCCGAAACCACGCCTTCCCTTTCCGGAGAGGTCATGATGCAGTGATCTATTATTCTGGTCTGATTAGAGCATGGTGACTTTTAGATGTGATTGCAGAGAAACCGATGCAGAAGGGTTTCACCGGGAAGTTGCCGAACATGGAACATTTCAGATATCAGCGGACAATTTATCATTCGCTTCTGGAAACGGAGGAGGAAGAGGTGTTTCATAAAGAAGTTCAAAAAATATTAGGGACTTACAGGTGTTCGTAGTGGTTAACTATTTCTCCATATGTGGCGTATCTAATAATAAGGAATAGGTTTATTGGAAGTGGAAGTATTATCGTACTTTAGGGGAAGGTGTTGATTGTCTTCTGATGTCGGGATATGATGCAGCAATTTAGTTATAACATGGCGACGCAGGCTACTGAACTTTAGTTCTCAATGATGTCTCTTTTACATTAGAATAAAAACAACCGTGTTTGGGTGCTCGGCCTCGGGAATACTTGCGTAAGGTTCACGTGGTTATTCCTGCGTTCTCTGCTAAAGCTTATACCACGGAGCTTGGGACAATTTCCCCTGTCTATGGCCTTCTCCACTGGCATCGTGAGGCAGAGCATGAACATCATCCACCTGACCGAAGTGCAAAGATTGGGTACAAACATCGATGTATTTTGTTCTTACACCGGCTGAACTGCTCGCTCGCTTCTTCTATGGTGATGTTCATGTCCCTTTCTCACATCTGTTTAAGAATATCCATCCCTGAGTAAGAATATCTAATCTTCAGTTGTTCTTGTTCACTGATTTGTACTTTATAGTTCTTTCTGGACTGCTTTTTCTGTCTGTCCGACTCTGTGTGTGTGTGTTTCTATCTATCTATCCGTCTGTCAGGCTGCCTGTTTCTTTGTCTGCTTCTCCCTCTAACTATATTTCATTCACCTGCTGTTGTGTCAGATATTGCGAATTTGATGGAGCGGAATTCACAAGGAGATTATCAATGAGAAGCACTTTTGGAATTTTGGAAATGATTATTTTCTCAATCTGACTGGGCCAATGCCCACAAGATTGAAACGCTGTGACATGCAAATGAGGTCAGTTTGCCATTCGAATATTACTTCGACGGCATTTATAAAGGCCGACTGAATGTCATGATCCGGTAGCCAACAAGTCGGTAGAGTTTAATCTCTCACTTTTTGTCCCAGATTTAACAGCATTGATGATATATAGTTGGACGGACCAAGAGTGCAAAAGATAACTGAAGTTTCACGAGATCTGGCTGAGAAAACAAAGCACTGTCAGCCGATAATCAACTAAAATGAAAACTCAAGTCCGCAGGCCTAAAGACAAGCACGCCACGACTGAACATACAAAGGAACAATGTAAAAAGGAAGATTCAAGAGGGGATGAACATTAACGTAATGAAGATACAGTTCAAACCAGGGAAAAGTTCCAGTGTCATTTTCCCCAACATAACAACGGCTGGAATCCAAGTTTCTGTACTCCTGTTCCCCGGAGTATGCTTAGATGCCGCTGTTACTTTTAGATTCAGACGGCCAATTATCGTCTGCCACCTTCGTTCATGGAAAGTCTGTACTTATAGGTCACCTACTGAGTACTCAGAGCTCAATTGTGAGAGACATTAATCTGTACAGGGGTTCTCCACCACCTGTAGCTCTCTGCGTACATCTACAAGACCATAAACCTCCCCATTTCATACCTCCCGATATCTCTATCTCCCCATCCGGTGCAGTAGCACCCCACCCACCGAGCACTCCCCCCCATACCAGACAGTGATGCAGCCTGTCAGAGCTCTCTCCACGGTACATCGAGAGCAGATTTTGATTGTATTCCTTGATATACCAAATCTCTTCAACTCTTAATTAAGTACAGCCGTTATCTTGCCTTCTTTGTAACTGCATCAATATGTTGGGACAAGGTTACGTCCTCAGAGATATTGCTTGCTCTCTCTACTTCCGATCCCTCCATGAGTATTGTTATGTATTCCTTCGTATTATCCTTCCTGAAATACAGAATAAGTTCATTCGTCTTAATGACGTTCAGTGTAAGGTTGTTGCTGCGACGCTACTCCACTAGTTGGCATATTTCGCTCCAATGTGCCCGCTAGGGTCCATCTGCGATTCTACCAAATATATTTGCATCATCGACAGATTTATAGTTGTTATTTGACAAGCACATTTGATGTATCGATATGTAGATGAATGTAAGGAAGATTGAGAGATATGGTAGGATGGAGAGATTAGAGGTTGAGTGTTTTTGATTTGCTTTCTGGTTGATATGACAATGCATTGTGGGCCGAAAGGCCCTCACACGTATACTTCTATGATCTGTGCTCTATGTTATATGAATTTCTCCTAATGTGCGGTATTTTCCTCGGGATCAATAAAGTATGCCTGTCTGTCTGTCTGTCTGTCTGTCTGTATGGGTGCAGAGGCGATTTAAAAGGATGTTGCCTGGATTGAGGAGCAAGCCTTTTGAGAATAGTTTGAGTGAACTCTCTCTTTGGGGAGACGGTGGATGAGAGGTGACCTGGTAAAAGTGTTTTAGCTGATGAGAGGCTACTAAGGAAGGGATATGTTAGGCATAACCTTGTGGACCGAAGGGCCTGTATTGTGCTGTAGGTTTTCTATGTTTTTATGTTTCCATGTAACACTGCAGATCAAATGAAGTGTCTGCAGCCGATTGGAAAGTTGTTGGGCTAAGATCCCCATTCACAGAGAAACAGTAAAGAGGATCTGGATTTGAAACAGGAGGTTGGTGGTGGACGCAGCGACGCAGAACCGTGTGGTTATGACGATGAAAGTCTTCCTCTTTCCAAACGTCTCCTGCCAGCATACAAACAAATAACCCAGTACTCTTGTCACTACTCCAACTCCCTTCCCCATTTGAGACCAGAACGAAGTCACAAAGAAAGAAGAGGGACGCCTCACGTCTTAATAAGCTGGTAAGGAAGGCGGGCTCTGTCGTGGGCAAAGTACTGGAGAGTATAACATCGGTAGCTGAGCGAAGGGCGCTGAGTAGGCTACGGTCAATTATGGAAAACCCTGAACATCCTCTACATAGCACCATCCAGAGACAGAGAAGCAGTTTCAGCGACAGGTTGCTATCGATGCAATGCTCCTCAGACAGGATGAAGAGGTCAATACTCCCCAATGCCATTAGGCTTTACAATTCAACCGCCAGGAGTAAGATATGTTAAAGTGCCGGGGTTGATTGTATTTAATGTATTTAAGTAAACTACTTAAGAACTTTTTAAAAGCTATTATTAATGCTTTTTGAGAGAGTAATTTAGATGCATATCATATTTTTACTGAGTTAAGTATTGTATGTAATTAGTTTTGCTACAACAAGTGTATGGGACATTGGAAAAAATGTTGAATTTCCCCATGGGGATGAATAAAGTATCTATCTATCTATCTATCTATCTATCTTTTTCTTCCTTTTCTGAGTTTGTTTGAAGACTGGCTTAGAGTTACACGATATAGAAACATATAAAGCTATGAAAGGGATGGGGAAGCCAGAGGCAGGGAAGTTGTCTCCACTGGTAGAGGAAGCCAGAACTAGGAGACATCACCTCAAGACACATAATGTACATTTAGGACCGAGATAAGAGGGAATGTTATCCCAGAGAGTGGTGAATCAGCAGAATTCTCTGCCCAATGAATCGCTGCAGGCAAGCCCAGGTAATATATTCAAGATAAGGTCGAAAAGAGTTTTGCAAAGTTGGGGGATTAAGGGTTATGGGGAAAAGGCAGCTAGTTGGAGATGAGTCCATGATCAGATTGGTCATGAACTTATTAAATTGCGGAGCAGGCTCGATGGGTCAAAAGCCCTACCCTCGTTAAATGCTTCTGTTTTTATGTTTGCCGCTCGTATGGTTACATTTGGTTAGCAAGTCTAGCGGTATCCTCAGCTAATACCCAAAAGTAACTTAACGGATTCTTTAAATCTTCACTTAGACCTCCACCCTTTCATTTTTGGTAAAGCCGAATATTGCGAATGTAATTCTGTGGCTTTACAAATCTGTCCTGTGTTGTGGTCTTTTGATTATGTTGACAAAGGAACGAAGTACAATCAATTTCCTTTCTTCTGTCGGACCGTGATATTACACTGACTCTGTTGGTCAGTTGCGTGTAACAGCGCACGATGATTATCCTCGGGCAGTAATGTCCCAATATCATGATCAATATTTCTCAGATGCTGAGGTACAAAGGATGTAGTGTATGTTATATTCTTCATTCAGATTCCTGCCCCTGTTTCCTTAAATTGATAGATAGATAGATAGATAGATAGATAGATAGATAGATAGATAGATAGATAGATAGATAGATAGATAGATAGATAGATAGATACTTTATTCATCCCCATGGGGAAATTCAACTTTTTTTCCAATGTCCCATACACTTGTTGTAGCAAAACTAATAACATACAATACTTAACTCAGTAAAAAAATATGATATGCATCTAAATCACTATCTCAAAAAGCATTAATGATAGCTTTTAAAAAGTTCTTAAGTCCTGGCGGTTGAATTGTAAAGCCTAATGGCATTGGGGAGTATTGACCTCTTCATCCTGTCTGAGGAGCATTGCATCGATAGTAACCTGTCGCTGAAACTGCTTCTCTGTCTCTGGATGGTGCTATGTAGAGGATGTTCAGAGTTTTCCATAATTGACCGTAGCCTACTCAGCGCCCTTCGCTCAGCTACCGATGTTAAACTCTCCAGTACTTTGCCCACGACAGAGCCCGCCTTCCTTACCAGCTTATTAAGACGTGAGGCGTCCCTCTTCTTAATGCTTCCTCCCCAACACGCCACCACAAAGAAGAGGGCGCTCTCCACAACTGACCTATAGAACATCTTCAGCATCTCACTACAGACATTGAATGACGCCAACCTTCTAAGGAAGTACAGTCGACTCTGTGCCTTCCTGCACAAGGCATCTGGGTTGGCAGTCCAGTCTAGCTTCTCGTCTAACTGTACTCCCAGATACTTGTAGGTCTCAACCTGCTCCACACATTCTCCATTAATGATCACTGGCTCCATATGAGGCCTAGATCTCCTAAAGTCCACCACCATCTCCTTGGTCTTGGTGATATTGAGACGCAGGTAGTTTGAGTTGCACCATATCACAAAGTCCTGTATCCGTTTCCTATACTCCTCCTCCTGTCCATTCCTGACACACCCCACTATGGCCGTGTCATCAGCGAACTTTTGCACATGGCAGGACTCCGAGTTATATTCGAAGTCTGATGTGTACAGGGTGAACAGGACCGGAGAGAGTACGGTTCCCTGCGGCGCTCCTGTGCTGCTGACCACCGTGTCAGACCTACAGTCTCCCAACCGCACATACTGAGGTCTATCTGTCAAGTAGTCCACTATCCAATCCACCATGTGAGAGTCTACTCCCATCTCCGTTAGTTTGTGCCTTAAGATCTTGGGCTGGATGGTGTTAAAGGCACTAGAGAAGTCAAGGAATGTAATCCTCACAGCACAACTGGCCCCATCTAGGTGAGTGAGTGATTTGTGCAGCAAATACATGATAGCATCCTCCACTCCCACCTTCTCCTTATACGCAAACTGAAGAGGATCCTGGGCGTGCCTGGTTTGTGGCCTCAGATTCTGTATTATCAGCCGCTCCATGGTCTTCATCACGTGCGACGTCAAGGCAACAGGTCTGAAGTCATTCAACTCCTTTGGTTGTGGTTTATATTAAAGATAGAAATTGAGCTGAATCAGAAGATGCAAGCTAACTAGACTCCGTTAGGCGCCATCATCCGAAGCTAGACGTACAAAAAAGCACGATGAACTCAACAGGTCGGGCAGCATCCGTTGAAAGAAGCAGTCAACGTTCGGGTCGAAACGCTTCTTCAGGACTAAAGAAGGAGGGGGCAGGGCCCCATAAAGAAGGTGGGGAGAGGGTGGAAAACCAATCAGAGGAAAGATCATGGGTTGGAGGAGGGGAAGCGGGGAGGGAATAGGCAAGAGACGTGAAGAAGGAATCTAAGAGGAAAACACTGTGGATAGTAGAAGAAGGCAGAGTCATCTGAGATGATAGGCAGCTAGAAGAGGAGACAGAGTAGAGGTGGGATGGGAAGGGAGAGGGAGGGAATTTCCGGAAGTTAGAAAATTCGATGTTCATACCAAGGGGCTGGAGACTACCCAGACGGTATATGAAATGTTCCTCCAACCGAAGTTTGGCCTCATCACGGCAGTAGAGGAGGCCAAGTTCGGACATATCCGAATGGGAATGAGAGGGAGAGTTGAAGTGAGTGGCAACCGGGAGATCCTGTCTGTTGTGATAGACGGAGCAGAGGTGCTCGACGAATCAGTCCGTCAATCTGCGTCGGGTCTCGCCGATGTAGAGGAGGACGCACCGGGAGCACCGGATACAATAGATGACCCCAACAGCCTCACAAGTGAAGTGTTGCCTCACCTGGAAGGACTGTTTGGGGGCCTGAACGGTGGTAAGAGATGAGGTGTAGGGACAGGTGTAGAACTTACGCTTGCATGGATAAGCACCAGGTGGGAGATCTGTGGGGAGGGATGTGTGGACCAGGCAGTCGCGGAAGGAACGATCCCTGCGAAAAGCAGGAAGGGGTAGAGAGGGAAAGATGTCCTTAGTGGTGGGGTCCTGTTGAAGGTGGCGGAAGTTGCGAAGGATAATATGCTGGATCCGGAGGCCGGTGGTGTGATAGGTGAGGACAAGGGGAACACGGTCCCTGTTGTGGTGACGGGAGGATGGGATGAGGTCTGAAGTGCGGGAAATGGAGGATACGCATGTGAGGGCATCATTGATGACGGCAGAATGTACACTACGATTCTTAAAGAAAGAGGACATTTGGGATGTCCTGCAACGGAAAGCCGCATCCTTGGAGCAGATTCGGCGGTGACGGAGGAACTGGGACTAAGGAATAGAATGTTTGCATTTGGCAGGGTGGGAAGAGGTATAATCAAGGTAGTTATGGGAGTCAGTAGGTTTATGGAAGATGTCAGTGGACCGTCTATCTCCAGAGATAGAGACCGAGAGATCGAGAAAGGGGAGAGAAGTGTCCGCGATGGACCAAGTGAATTTGCGGGCTGGGGGAAAGTTAAAGGCCGAGTCAATGAAATTGACGAGCTCAGCATGGATGCAGGAAGCAGCACCAACGTAGTCGTCAATGTATCGAAGGAAAAGTTGGGGAGCAGTATCAGTATAGATTTGGAGCATAGACTGTTCCACATAACCCACGAAGAGGCAGTCATAGCTAGGGCCCATGCGAGTGCCAATAGCTACACCCTTGGTCTGAAGAAAGAGGGAAGAGCCGAAAGAGAAGTTATTAAGTGTGAGTATTAGTTCCGTCAACCTGAGGAGTGTGGTGGTGTTGGGGGACTGGTGAGGTCTATTGTCCAGAAAGTAGCTCCTCTCTCCGATTATAAGGGAGTTAACACATTAAAGGAATATACCTTCACTCCATCATTAAGGCAGCAAAGACGATAGTTCCGGATTGGGGGGTCGTGTTACAAAGGTACCAGTACAGTGTACGAATCTGTTCCCTTAAAGGTGGTGATGGGGATGATTAAACCTGATAACATACAACAAATTGTTCATTTAATCTCAATCCTCTCTTTGGATAGTGGTTGGAGGTGAGAAAACGTTTAAGGCGTTGGAGATTTTGTGACGTCGTGACGTCATATTTTAGATATGTTGAATAATAATTTGCGTACGATGCATAACTTCCAGCGTCCATTTGCTTTAGACTCGAAAGGATTTCCTAAGTATTGTATAATTCTAACTGTAGATTATTTGTTAACTGTTCAACACTTAAGGGTTCTGCGATAGTTCAAAGTGGGAACGCATTGAAACTGTAAAATATTGCATAGATCTGGATATTTGTGATTTCAGTTGAAAGAGAATCAGAGGTAATGCGTGCGTGAAAGAATTGAAGGCAATCGTGTGATTGTTAATATTGTATTGAAAAGATGTTTAAATTAATCACTTCTTCAACAAAAGGATCTCGCTGTCTGCAAATATCTGCTTCATTAGTTAAAATAAATATGCAGGAACACTCTATCAGAGACTGCTTCCTTTTCCAAAATTGTATACAGCCGTAGTGTATGAGGGCCGCAATCACCCACATCTGGTTTCCCTTTGTTCTTTAGATTATTTGATGAGGATTTTCACTCTAGGAATAAATTGTTTATTCCATATACGCCAGTTACCAGCGACAGTTTTGAAGGAAGAAAGGTTGGGGCTTAGATTTGTGTTTTGCCTTATCTTCGTATTTCGAATGCGTTCTTGTGTTTATTTGCTGTGGTATTGATTTCAGAGGGAAACATGGATTCCACACTGGTCATGTAAAATCAAGGTTAAATAGATCGAGATATAACTATCTATTCCGGGTGCGATAATGTCGCTGTTCGAAGGTACATTGACAGAAAAAAACCCTTCTTTTTTACTTGAATTTGAAATCTGAAGTTCGCTTTCTGGGAGGCTGGTTCCTTTGGAAAGCAACAAAGGATGCTGCTGGATGTTTTGAAATGCTGATCTTCTGCTGCAGTGTTCATTGGAAAAATAAAATGCTTCGATGTAACCGTACCATCTGCCTTCAATATTTAAACATGATTTCAGTTTAGATAACGCGCAGCTTCAGTCTGAATTTAGTGGTTTGATTTCAAAATCAGCCCTAACACAGTAAATTATCCAAGTCCGGCAGCAAGGTCAGACTAAAGCCTGTTACTCAGAACGCTATCAGAGCAGATTCTATATCGTGTATTAATGTGGTGTAAAGTGTAATAATGATTATACCTTCCTTGCTGAACATCACTAGCCACTGTCCTCCAGGCAGCATACACTCCGTTCACTGCGTCATCGGCTTTCTTTGCTTAGCCAGTTCTCAATCTATGCAGCCAGGTTTCACTAGATCCCAGTCCACCTGACTTTCTGAAAGTGTACACCATAGGGAACCCAGTTTAATAGCTTACACAATTATTATACCCCATATCGATTCTTCTGTTGCATTCGCCTGTTTTTAACTTTTTCATGGAACTTATTCTGGCTAATAAGGGGCACAAAACAATGCTGACTATCACCATCTAGAATACATTTTTCCGTAATTTTTTTCTCCAACAAGATTCTCTAATAACTTGCCCACTACTAACCGAAGGCTCACTGGCCTGTAATTCACAACACTCTCCCTATTACATTTCTTGAACAAAGAAGTAATATTTGCCAATCTCCGATCCTCACACACTACTTCTGCGGCCAGTGATGAAGCAAATGTTACGTCCGAAAGCGCAGCAATATCTTCGCTCGCTTTCTCTAATTACCTGGATTGCATACCTTCTAGCTACGAGAATGGTTTATATTCATGTATTCCCACTTTCCAGCTCGTAATTCTAAACATCTGCATTTCTGAGCACACCTGCCTTGTTTCGCTGTTTCCACATTCATCACGATCTCCTTCACTGGTGGAAACCGAAGCAAAGTATCATAAAGGACTTTCACCGCTTCCTTGCACCCCAGAGACATGTTTCCTCTTTTATATCTAATCTCTCCCACTCTCTCCGCCGTCATCTTCCTGTTTTTCACCTACCTTAATATGGGTCACCCATACCTTCTCATGTCCTCTTTTAATTTTACTAAGTCCATTTTTAAATCCCCTCTGGCTCCATTGTGACTTTCCACAGCCTTGCCTGATACTTTCTCCCAAACCCTTGGGTATATTTCTTTTTCAACTTGAAGAGGTGTTAAATATCGCCTATCAACCAGGGTTACATTACGAGCCATTCGATCCACTCCTCAATGAAACAAGCCAATGCTGGACCCCAGTCAAGGGCTCCATTAACAATTTCCAAATTTCCCCTGTGCATTTGAAGGAACAAATCGCTTCCGTTATTCGGCTCCCACGATCCTACCCAATAGTATAAATAAAGCGCATTCCATATTGTCTGCTGCTATCCTAGTAAGGAATGTAAGGAATGTAAGGAATGTCGAATAGCTGTGCTCTATTGTTCCGAAATGCTGACACACGGAGAGATCAGTTACCTGACCCATTTCACTTTCTAGCATTAGCAAAAGATGGACTGTTCAATAGACAGCCTGCGCGCTACTTGTGTCAGGTCTCCTTCCGGTACACTACTGAGAAATTCTCTCACATCTAAACCTTTTAAACAGAGGAATTGCCGATGAAAATCAGTGAAGTTGAAGTTGCCTGTGACAACAGCTGTGTTTATGGTGTATAAACACCTGTGCAAAATCTATATCCTGATCTGTCACTGTCACTGTGTGTTGTTTTCGTTTTGTCACGCGATTTCTCTACAGAATACACTCAAACGTGTATTCGTTCCCTCCTTAGTAGTGAGTTCTACTCAGTCTATTGACATACAACCCCAGCACAGTGTCCTCCACTTGATACTATCACAATTTCCTTGTGTTTAAAAGGTTTTCTTTTAACTCTCCCTTAACACACTATGAGCATTTTGTAAACGTTTGAACACCTTAAAGTCGTTAAATCATCCCTTCCCTTGAGATTGAATTGATTTTATTTCTTACATCCTTCGCATGCAGGAGGAATAAAAATCTTTGGGTTACGTCTCCTTCTAAATGTGCAATGTGCCATCCTAGTAATTTATAATAAATTATGATAAATAGAACAGGCGAGGTAACATAGAAAAACACACAAATCAGCTCGAGTTAATCAGTTTGATGGTATGATGGATGAAGCTGTTCCTGGAGGCTGTTGATCCTGTCTTTTATGCTGCGGTAACTTTCCCCACATTATAGTCCAATCTCTGCGATAGTTTGGAATTTATTTATTTCAGGATGCCCAGGCACATGAATATTTGAATTTATGACATATTTGCCAAACCTACAGATTTTTAAAACTGCTTGATTCAAAAACTCCGCAGAATTGCAATTGGTGTGGGCGTTATCTACAAAGAAGTCCATTTACCGTGAAAAAATACTTCATTCCATCCTTCAGCTCTTCTCTGAATTTCCTCTGTGTCAGTGTATAGATACAAGTGTTGGTGCACATACTCAGAATATGCAAAATTGCCGCAAATTGTTGTAGTATATATACCGGGGAACTGAAATATCTGTCCTGGTAATAGTAATTTTCAGTTTGCCATTTCAGGGAATGAGCTATATAGGGTATCCAAAACAATATGAAATTAGCTGAAATTGCAAACAACAAAATCATCGATTTTCTGCGGTTTTCCACCTCGGTATCTTTCTCTTTATCGCTGCTCCTCCGAAGCCCTCTGCGGACTCTATTTGCCGCAATTATATGTCTTACTGTTAAACCATTGAACACTAGAATTAAGCCGATTGGTAGCAACGGTGTTAAAATGCTATCCAGTACTTCGATTCCTTTCCACACGGGTGAAGTAGCGTATTCATGTGTGAGGGCGCAACGCCACGGTATGTTATCAATGATGACGTACGGTTCAATAGCAAAGTAAAACGGGACACTTCTCCCGCAACTCACTAAAACTACGGTCACCATAACCACAGTTGCTGTTCTCACAGTGCAGTATCGTTCCCCGAGCTTTCGACAGCATATTGCGATGAACCGATCGAAGGTAAAACTGACCGTAAACCAAACAGAACAGTCCCTCGTCACAATATGAAATACCATTGTCAGAGCGCATACAGGAGTGATGAGCAGGTATCTGGAATAAATGTAGATATTATTGGTCTGATCCAGTAAAGCGAAAACTATAACCGCCATCATATCCGCTGCTGCCATTCCAACCAGGTAACGGGTGATGCATTTGGAAAGGCCGCACTTTCCCCGAGATAGGATCACAATCGCCATTAAATTAACTACAAGAAATTCGGAGAGAACCAAAAAATCATCAACGAATTATCGGTAGAAGAAAATGCCTGAATGAACACCATTTTACATAGCAATGCAGAATATGACTTTTTTAATTTGGAAGTGAAAAGTAGAAATTCAATTTGTGCGGACTCTGCCCGTGCACTCCGGCTGGACAACAGTGGACAGAATTAACAGTGGGTTGGCGACTTACCGACAGTTCAGAGGCGGGCATCTGATTTCCACGACTCATCACCGGTGCAGTTCGATCTCTCCATAAACAACACCATTTCCATTATTTGAGATGAAATTACTGAAGGGATTATTTGTAGTGAAATCCTAAAATGTCATGCATTTGTTATAATTTAGTGGTTTATGGACGAATAGACCTGAATATCGACATTCGACTGGCCGGTCAGTTGGAACAGCTTCCGATCTGGAAAAGCAACCACTGTCGGTTCAGAAAGCCGAGCAAGGTGAAACTATGGAACTATGGCAATATCGGCACCAGCGCAATTGACAAAAGAAATAAAAATCATCACGTAGAAACAGTAGGGAATCTGAATAACAAAACTATCAGATGCTTGAATCCTCAATTCTGGGAACACATTTCAGACGAAAGTAGTATCTGTGGTTAGTAAAATTACAAACAGTACAGCGGAACAAAAGAAAGGAGACGACGGGACCATACACAGAGTGACCGACTCCAGTACCTTACCAGGGATAGCGATCGCGACAATTGTAGGATAGAAAATGCCCGCGATGTAATAAATCGCTGGATATCCCATAATCCGTCAGAGGCAGATTTCAGTTGTATGGGTCGTTCCAACCGCTCATATGCGATCGGTTTTACAGAGTTATATGCAATTCAGAGCAATTCCACTGAGGCAATTAGTGTGATTATCACATCAGTCGCAAGAGGGTCAACAAATACTGACATTAAAGTGTTTTTCTCACTCTGTCAGCGTGCCATGAATTCGGCTCCCCGAGGGATGTTACAAGTTATTAACTTTTAAGCAAAAGCAATATGAACGTTGTCAATGTGTTTTCCATGACATCTGACGTCAGCTGCTGAAATGGGAGATTTACTGATCAGTGTTGACTCTAACATAACAATCATCCTGAACAAACAACATGAACAATCAACTTCAAACAGATTTATTTTGTCACATTCAGCAGAGCATATTCGCTTCTGACATTGAGGGCCGGACATTAGCTCGGCAGGTGAAATGGGGTACAATTTATTGAAGAGGAAAATGGGATCAGTTCTTCTGTCGCTTGCTCCAGTCATTTTGAGTCATTTGATCGATGAAGGTCACGGATACATTGACATGTATCACAATAAAACACGTTGTTTGCATGTTCTTCCGAGTATATAAACACAATCTAGATGATTATTGCACGGACTTTTGATAATAAAAGGTAACGCGACCACTCGAATTTAGCTGCGGCTTGTGGACGGATTGACAAACGTTGTTTTGTGGATTAGCAGAGAGTGGATGGTTGATTCTGTGACTCTGACAATTCTACTGCAGGGATTGGTGTTCGGCCCGTTGATATGTATCACGAAAGGTAATGACGTATATATATCGATGTAGAAAACTAAATCAGGAGAATTGCGGACGTCTACTAGGTTAGGGGCGTTGTTCCAGCCAGGAACTATATCCAAGCTTGTAGCTTGTTGTTGACCGGCTAGGAAATGGGCTGAAAAATGGCAGATGATATTTAATACAGACAACTGTGAGATGGTCTGTGTTGCAAAGAAATATCACAACAGCTTAAAACGCACATATTTTCTAGACTTTCGTGTGCAGTATTTAAGAAGAGTCCTGGGAATACAGATCGATATTTCCAGGAAAGTGGCGTCACGGGCAGATCGGGTCGTATTGAGCTTCACATTGGCCTTCGCAGTCAGATCACAGAAAACAGGGGTTGGGACGTTATTTTGAAGCTGTACAACACATTGGTGAGGCCGTAGATAGAATACCGTGGGCTACTCCGGCCACCTACCAACAGTTTTGAAATGTCAATAAGCTTCAAAGTGTGCAGAGATAATTTCAAAGGAAGAGTTTGGAGACAGATTACAAGAGGGACAGATTAAATAAGTTAAATAGGTTATTGATTCCTTTGAGAGCAGGAAAATGAATGGAGATTTTGCAGAAGAATACAAATTTGTGGGAGTTACAGACAAGGTGAATTCCTGGAGATTTTTTCCCGTCTTCTGAGTGAATCTAGAGGGTTTGGGATGAAAAGTAAAACATGAAAAATGTAAAGCCTATTCACTCAGAGGTTGATCACGGAGGGATTATCTGGATGGGAGTATTAGCCTATTTCTCTGTAGTGGTAATCTATGACTCCATGACCATCTCTGTCTCATTTCTCCATTCAGTATCTTCTCATTTTCCACAATGTCACTAATCTGTTTGTGTAGTATGGAGGGTGTGTTCAAGCTCACCTTTCAATCTCACTTATGTACAGAATACTCTCAAACGGGTACTTGTTCCCTTATAACTTGTGCGTTCTACTCACAGTCCAGTGACGTACAATCCTAGCACAGTGTCCCCAACTTCCCTCATCTGTGATATTTTCTCAATTTCCCTGTGTTTCCCTTTACTCTGTTTTACCACACTATGAGCATTTTGAAACATCTGAACCCCTCAAAGTCCGTAAATCATCCCTCCACTTCAGTTTGAATTGACTTTATGTCCTTCGCATACATGAGGAATAAAAATCTTTGGGTTACGTCTCCTTCTATATGTACAATGTGCCATCCTAGTAATTTATAATACATTGTGATAAATAGAACAAGCAATATAACATAGAAAAACACTCAAATCAGCTCGAGTTAATCAGTCTGATGGCCTGGTGGATGAAGCTGTCCCGGAGCCTGTTGATCCTGGCTTTTACGCTGCGGTAACGGTCCCCACATTATAGACAAATGTATGCGATAGTTGGAAATTTATTGATTTCAGGATGCCCAGGCACATGATTGCTTTAATTTATGACATATTTGCCAAACCTACAGATTTTTAAACCTACTGTTTTATTCAAAAACTCAGCTGAATTGCAATTGGAGTGAGCGTTATCTACACAGACGGCCATTTAACGTGAAAACGTACTTCATTCCATTCATCAGCTCTTCTCTGAATTTCCTCTGTGTCAGTGTATAGATACAAGTATTGGTGCACATACTTAGAATTTGCAACATTGCCGCATTTGCTGTAGTATAGATACCGGGGAACTGAAATATCTGTCCTGGTAATAGTAATTTTCCCCTTGCCATTTCAGGGAATGAGCTATCTAGGGCATCCAAAACAATATGAAATTAGCTGATATTGCTAATATCAGCAAAGAAATATCACTACAGCTTAAAACGCACATATTTTCTAGACTTTCGTGAGCAGTATTTAAAAAAGGTCCTGGGAATACAGATCGTTATTTCCAGGAAAGCGGCGTCACGGGCGGATCGGGTAGTATTGAGCTCTAATCACTTTGGCCTTCGCAGCCAGATCACGAAGAACAGGAGTTGTGACGTTATGTTGAAGCTGTACAACACATTGGTATGGCGATAGATAGAATATCGTGGGCTACTCCGGCCACCTACCTACAGTTTTGAAATGTCAATAAGCTTCAAAGTGTGCAGGGATAATTTCAAAGGAAGAGTTCAGGGACTGATTGCAAGAGTTAGAGGGACAGGTTAAATAGTTTAAAAATTTATTCCTTTGAGAGAAGGAAAATGAATGGAGATTTTGCAGAAGAATACAACATTGTGGGGGTTACAGACAAGGTGAATTCCCGGAGATTTTCCCCGTCCTCTGAGGGAATCTAGATGTAGACTGAAGTGTTTGTGATGAAAAGTAAAACATGAAAAATGTGAAGCCTATTCACTCAGATGTCGAGCGAGTGTACAAGGAAGATCACAGGGTGTTATCTGGGTGGGAGTATTAGCCTATTTCTCTGTAGTAGCAATCTATGACTGCATGACTATCTCTGTCCCATTTCTCCATTCAGCGTCTTCTCCTTTTCGAATTCGTTACCAATCTGTTTGTGCAGAAAAGAGTTTGTGTTCAAGTTCAGCTTTCAATATCATTTCCTTATGCTTATTTACTACAAACTGCTCTGCGCCTATTGTGGAACTCGTACCGATGAGCAGCCCTCGGCTGATTGGAAAAAGATGTTTCGCCACTCTCCATCCAGTGTGGAACTTATACCAATCTGTAGCCCTCGGTTGCCTGGAGAAAGTCTCACTTCTGTAACTTTCGTGAAACTGATATTGCTGTGCGGCCCATGGGTCCCTCGAAGATGACTTAACTCTCCGTATCCAACTTGGAGCTGGTATCGATACGTGGTCCTAAACTCGTTTGAGTGTATCTCAGCATTGACAACACATTTTCCCTTCTAACACACTGAATGCCATTTGTGAAACTGACTGCGCCACTCTTATTAACCTTTCCTTGTGAATTATGTTCATCCCTAACTCGTAAACGCTGCCCTCTTTTGCGACAACAGTACACTTCTATTCCTATGCCGCCATTTTATTGTTAACACTGTCAGTGATCAATGAATCGGGTTCATTAATCAATACATCAAAGCTCGTACTGTTTTTTTTTTTATTTCTGCGATGTTTGCGTTGTTACCAAGGAATCATTTATTATCTGTCTCCAATTGCTCCGCCGATGGCAATGATTAACTTCTGTTTTGTACGATTGCGAATGGGAAGACGTAGGGAAGAACAGTGACGAACGGAGATAAGTTTCTCGGCAAAACCGGTTTCTGACTCGCTTAGGAACTCTGAGGTGGTGAGTTTCACTGCGACCGTGGTTATTGTTCCGGACGCCGGATGTCTGGAGGAGCATCACACACCATAACACGCTGCAGAGTGAAATATGTTGAAGCGTGTTTCCTTATACTGAAGGCATCCAAACTGCTATGGCCTTGCTGAAGATTTATTTAACCGTTGGTGTGAAGTATTCCCTCATATTCTTGTTGCGTGGCATGTGTGGAAAGAAAGGATGTTTTAAAAGTCTAATCACAGAGCATGAATCCACCGTGAATTTTGTCCTTTTTTTTAAGGCAGTTTGAAAGGCAATACATGGGATTCAGTGGGCTTCGTTATTACAGACCGGCCACAAATCCATTTCGATAGCAATACTAGGAATTGTTTACATTTTCTTTCACAAAAGGCATCGATTTTAGAAGGTGAATGCAAAGTAATGGTATTCTTCAAGGTAGTGACCGAATCGTCATTGGGTCTTGCCAATGTGGGGGTTGCCACACCGAAATAACCCGATATAACCGTCAGATCTGGAAGGATCGATTGTTGTGAACAGTTGTTGGTGAAGGAGGAGGTGTAGATGCAGGTAGGGTACTTGTAACGCTTGCAGGGATAAATGCCAGGAAGGACGTGAGTAGTGGATATGGCAGTGATGTGGACCTGAAGAAACAGCAGAAGGGGCTGTGGGCAGGATAGGGAAATGGGATCTTCGTGAGATTCCGTTGAAGACGGCGGAAGTCATGGAGGACGAGATTCCCGTTGCGTGTTAGGTAACAATATGAAGATCCTTTTTATCTCTTTCTAAAAATATTCCTCAACAAAATTACACTGATAGTGATGATGCCCGGTGATCACGGACCACACTGATAGATAGATAGATAGATAGATAGATAGATAGATAGATACTTTATTCATCCCCATGGGGAAATTCAACTTTTTTCCAATGTCCCATACACTTGTTGTAGCAAAACTAATTGCATACAATACTTAACTCAGTAAAAAATATGATATGCATCTAAATAACTATCTCAAAAAGCATTAATAATAGCTTTTAAAAAGTTCTTAAGTCCTGGCGGTAGAATTGTAAAGCCTAATGGCATTGGGGAGTATTGACCTCTTCATCCTGTCTGAGGAGCATTGCATCGATAGTAACCTGTCGCTGAAACTGCTTCTCTGTCTCTGGATGGTGCTATGTAGAGGATGTTCAGAGTTATCCATAATTGACCGTAGCCTACTCAGCGCCCTTCGCTCAGCTATGTCATTGGATATCAGAACATGGAGCTCAGGTCTTTATTTAATAATGTCCACTCCGTTGCAGCGAATAAAAGGGCAGATAACCCCACAAATTACACACTGTTGAATCAAAAACAGAAACGTGCAATCATTCGTGATATTTATAGTACCGGGCATAGCAGGAGATGACTGACGTGTCGTGAACAGAACTTCCGTGCAACGTAGAGTCATGGACCTGATGTACATGATATACAACTCTGTGGGCAGTGATTTACAGTCAATGTACCAAAGAGTGACCGAAACAGCGGAGGAAAAGAAAACCAATAAGCCTCGCATTTGTTGTTATATTCCTTCTGATGTCAGAATTGACTCCGTGGTGAAGGAGAAATATTCATTCTTTTTTTTATCATCACAACGGGCCATGCTCATATTTCCAGGCACCGGCACATTTTTATTTTGACATGTTTAAATTCAATTCGGTGCCATTTATTTGCGAGACCTGTTATACTCTTATTTAGCCACACTGCACGAAAATAAATCCAGATTTGTTCACTCAGTTCGCAGCGAAGGAACATCAAAGAAGCAAATATGTACAGCTTGTGTTCAGTAGGTTCAGATAATGGAAACCACCGGGGAACATATCCTGTCGAGGTTTCGTCACTTACAGCTTTACACAACCAATATGATATTTTTCTTTGATGTTCCTTACCAGGAATAAAATACTGAATATATATTTTAAAACATCCTGTGTACATGTAAACATATTTTAAGATACTTAACTATTTAAAAAATATCCTGAATGCTGCGAATAAATGCGTAAATTTTTGTTGCTTCAAACAAGCTGTGTAAAAACAACAAGGGAGAATTACTGCACATCACTAATCAGAATAATTACAGTCAAGATGAGTTGCACTTAACCCGTTATAGAACCATAGAACATTACAGCACATAAAGAGGCCTTTTGACCCTTCTTGGCTGTGCCGAACCATTTTCTGCCTAGTCCCACTGACCTGCAGTCGGGCCATATCCCTCCAGATCCCTTTCATTCATATACCTATCCAAGTTTTTCTTAAATGTCAAAAGAGAGACCGCATTCACCACTTCATCTGGCAGCTCATTTTACATTTCCACCACTCTCTGCGTGAAGAAGCCCCCCCAATGTTCCCTTTAAACTTATCCCCCTTCACCCTTCACCCATGACCTCTGTTTTTTTTTCCACCCCTAGCATCAGTGGAAAAAGACTGCTTGCATTCACTCTATCTATACCTATCATAATTTTATACACCTCTATCAAATCACCCCTCATTCTCCTACGCTCCAGGGAATAAAATCCTAAGGTATTCAACCTTTCTCTGTAACTCAGTTTCTCAAGTCCCAGTAACAACCATGTAAACCTTCTCTGCACACTTTCAACCTTATTAATATCCTTTCTGTAATTAGGTGACCGAAACTGCACACAATACTCCAAATTCGGTCCCACCAATATCTTATACAACCTCACTGTTACATTCCAACTCTTATAGTCAATATCTTCTTGATTTATAAAGGCCAATGTACCAAAAGCTCTCTTTGCGACCCTATCCACCTGTGACGCCACTTTTAGGGAATTATGTATCTGTAATCCCAGATCCCTCTGTTCTACTGCACTCCTCAGTGTCCTACCATTTACCTTATATGTTCTACGTTGGTTTGACCTTCCGAAGTGAAATACCTCACACTTGTCCGCATTAAACTCCATCTGCCATTTTTCAGCCCATTTCTCCAGCTGGTCCAAATCCCTCTACAAGCTTTGAAAACCTTCCTCACTGTCCACTACACCTCCAATCTTTATATCATCTGCAAATTTGCTGAACCAATTTGCCACATTATCATCCAGATCATTGATATAGATAACCAATAACAATGGACCCAGCACTGATCCCTGTGGCACACCACTAGTCACAGGTCTCCACTCAGAGTAGCCATCCTCCACTACCACTCTCTGGCTTCTTCCATTGAGCCAATGTCTAATCCAATTTCCTACCTCTCCTTGTATACCTAGTGATTGAATCTTCCTAACTAACCCCCCATGCGGGAGTATGGTGCGGCACTTGCGCAATTACGGATGGTGTACTAAAAAAAAACATTTAAAACATTTTGAAATAATTAGTAAATAAATTGCTCGAATGAGACAGAACAATGAAAGTGACAGAATGAATACATACATACAATGGCATATCCATTGCAAAGCAGCTGTGTCGATAGTTAGCTACCCGGGACCAATGAAAACATATCATCCATGCCAATAGATTAGAGTCGATAATGCAATGTAGTAACTTGTTCATGTAATGTTTTGTTCTTACTGAGTGTCCGTCCGTCTGCGGATTATGACCAAAACAAAAACCAACTGAGGCGAGGATGATCAGGCACGTGAAAGCTTGGAAAACTGCTGCACAGTTGGAAAGTGGGAAATGCATCACCAGGCATTCGTAGTGACCATTATGCGCTATGATCGCCAACTTTTATTCATCACCTGCCACGTGCAGATACCGTAGATCCAGTCTAGTGAAGGGTGGACAATTCTGAGTGTTTTACTCGGGCGCCGACTGGGGTCTGGGATGGGAAAACGAAGCTGTGTTGGAGCGCGTTGACTGAGTAGTCATTCATGGGTGGGTCTGATGAGGAGTGAGATCGAGGAGAGGTAATGCCCGCAAGGAGGTCGATCGTACTGCGCTTTGTCCGAGAGGAGACTGGAAGCTGGATTTTCATCTACTGAAGGCGATAGCGAAGTCGTGGTGTTCATGTGAGAGCGGGCTGAGGTCGATGGTTTCATTCGTCTCCACGGGTTTACCAGACGTCAACTGAAGTTGCAGGCCGGTGGGCCAACAAGTCAGCAGCGAAGCAGATAGACAGGCGAAGTGAGGATCGTAGTTGAAGCGGCAGGAGTAACCCAAGATCAGAGGGTGTTGAGTGAGTCGAGAGGGAGGAATATGATGGAGTCGTGGAGGTCTGTGATGCTCATGTACAGAGGTGGTATGAGCGCCCTCATCCGCCCATACCCGCAGAAGGGTCCGGCAATCGCCGTTATGTTGAAGGGGCGAGAGAGCGGCTCGTTAGAGACCACAAGTTGCACACGTAGAGTCCACAGTGGCAAGTTGCTGCTGCGTTGGAATTCACCAGAGCTGAGCGGAAATATTCGTCGCTCTGTACCGTTCGACGAGGCCAAAACGGTAAGCGTGTTCGATATGCCTTTCTTCTGTCATGCTGCTCTGACTGGACGCAAAAGAGCGATAAATGGCTAACTGGATGCATAATTGGCCTCAAGATAGAGGAATGATGTTTTTTTTCGCACTACAGAGCCCAGACGAATGATATGCCTCAGATATTTGTGCTGGGTTTATTGCTTTCTGTCTTCTAAATCAACATACTGCTAGAAAATATACCTGCCGCGGATGGAAATTTGCAGTTGTTGCCGGTGTAGGTGCTGTAGCGGACTCTGAATAAAGTTATCAAGAATCACAGAGGGATTCTGATAGGCTGAGCAACTCGACCGAGGTGTGTGAAATGGGGCTTAATTCGGATCAGACCGACATGCTGCATTTGGGAAAGTCAACCAAGGTGGTATATCCGCTATAAATAGTTTGGCTCTGGGTGGGGTCTGCTGTAGAACAGAAGGAGTGAAAGTCAACAGTAATCTAGAAACGGTAGTGAAATAACAAGTACTTGAGCCACCTTTTCTGTTTTTCCTCAGCGAGCTATAGAAGCGATTGTATTGCACTGAACATAGTCCAGGAGTGATTTATCAACTTGTTACTAGGACACAAGGAATTCCAAGGTGAGAGAAGTTGGACAACAAGGACGTTATGCTTTGGAGATGAGAGCCATCATATGAAGGTGTTTAAGATTGCGAGGAGTATCACAAGGGTGAATACACTCTGTCTTTTTCCCGCAGATTTGTGTAACCTTCCATAAAAATGGTATCTGTGGGCATTGGACAACCAGGGTGAGTGATGTAGTCGGCTACAATAACATCAGTCAGAAGCAGAAAAGATTCTTACTTTGCAAAGCTTTGGAAGATAATACGCCGAACGCTGGAAAATCGATCGAACTTTGATGGGCATCCTCGTTGACATGGACAAAATGGACTGATTTCATACTATATAGCACCATGAATGCATTTAATCACGACGTTACGAAAAGGCCATTTTGGACATTGTTCCTACCGTCAGATTAAACCCAGTAGTCCCTTGTTGCAATTGGTACAGAAAGTAAAAGTAGCAAGGATATTTTAGCAGAACTGCGCGGTTGAGTTGCTGAATCTGTCAGATTCGTGTCCTCCTGTATTCGATGGTCAGTGATGTAAGAGTTCAACAGCGCCTGAAACTTTAGGCATTAACCGCCTCCCTTAGCGAGACACGGAAAGCATAACCAGTCATTCTGCACTTGTTGGATATTTTGCCCATTTAACGTCGTATCGATGATTTCAGTCCATGTTTCAGGATCGTTTGTGATTATGTGTAAGCCTATGAGCTTGTTCTGGCAACTATTCAAAATCACAGTGAACTCTCAAAGCGGATGCGACTACCCGGTCGACTGTAATGTGATTCAATGGGTTGCCAGGAAAAGGCGTCAAATTGAAAGAAACATCACTATCTCCATCGTCAGATAGCTTACGTTTTTATACGTTTATTGGTTTAAAGGGACATGTGACTGCAACTGTTTGTATTTGTGCATATTCAATACTGTGAGATTGTGGTTAGAGATTCTGTCAGTACCTCCAGGTTAACTCTGTCCTTTTTGTATATTTCTCCCGAGCTGTCAGTCTATGGTTTTCTATTACCATGCGCTCCTGTCCCCGCTCCTGCTTTACCCCGGTCCCTGTATTACTGAATGCTCCATCGCGCATCTGTTTCTCATTATTACCTGTCTTGCTGCCACCTATGTCTCATTGTGCTCCACCTGTCATCTGCCTCTCTGCTTATTGCTCAGTGTATTTCAGTCCTATATTTTCACCTGTTTGTTGTCAGTTTGTGCCAGTGAATATTCTTAGCCCTATCAGCATAGTAACTGTACACTCTCCGTCTGAATATCGACTCTGCCTGTTCCCTGATTCCGGTTTTTGGATTTCTCTGATTTTGTGATCTCTGCCTAAACTTTGACGACGACTTCCTTTGCACCTCGTGAGTTGTTACTTAATTAATATCGCTGTGTGCTTTGTACAGGGTCTGTGATCCTTGCGCCAGTGCCCTGACTGTACAATCTGGCCAGCAGACACCTATCGTCTGACAACTGCCCTGCAGCAACATGGAGTGATGCTAGGGAGACACCAGCTGGACTCCATGCTCAGGGAGGCAATATAGCCAATATGTGGCCCAGCTGTCCCAGAGCAGCCATCAACTTTCTGCGACTGCATCTTCCACTCCGCCCTCAGGGTTCTCGACACTCCTCCCAAGCTTCCCCCAGAAAAGTACTCAGGCGAGACCAGTACCCGCCACTCTTTTCTTTCCCAGTGCATCCCGAACAACATTTCCGATTGACCTAGCAAAGCTAGTCGACGTCATCACCCGTCTGTCCAGACGGGCGAAGATGGAGAACAGCCGTCTGGAAGGCAGGCTCCCCTTTTGCAGTAGTTTTCGGTTAATTTCTGAGAAGAGGTATTGTCAGAACGCTGGAGCAGCGACCGAATCACAGATCCAGTACTGTGCACACAGTGATGTTAATTGAGTAACAAATCCTGAGGTGCAAACAAAGTCGGCGTCAAAGTTCAGGCAGAGATCAAAACATCCACAGAAATCCAAAGACCAGAATCGGGAAACAAACAGAGTCGAAATTCAGACAGACCGAGGACAAATAGGAATGCTGGAAAGGCACAGCGAAATTCACTGGCACAGTCTGGCAATAAAGAGGTGAAAAAACAGGACTGAAATACACTGAGCAATAAACAGAGAGGTAGATGATAGGTGGAGCAGAATGAGACGCAAGTGGCAGCAATACAGTTAATAATGAGAAGCAAATGAGAGACAGAGTACTCAGTAATACAGGATAGTCAAGGAAGTGACGAAGGCATGCAAAGGAGAAAAATTCGTTTAGCTTGAACGTAAAGTGACAAGCAGAGGAAGCTGGCCTAGGTGATAGAAATAGGTGATAGGAACGAAGTAGCCATCATCGTTGAGAAAGTTGCCTTGGTATTGTCAGTGTACGCATCAATCGAAAATCTGATCATGGGAGATTTATGTTGATTTCTCCAAAGCACGCTCGTCAATCCGTTGCCAGTGCCTCATTCCCTAACACTACTCCTCTTTTAGTATCGAGTACTCTACCACTTCACTCAGTAAGCACTCGTTTCAGGCGTCTGCAACTTTCGCTTGACACCATTTAAAACTCCAGAAAGGAGATGACTGAAAAATTTGATTGATTTAATTTTCATCTTTTCCCTGTCCTGAGAGCTAGGGAGCAGCGAGACAGCAATTCAGCCCTTATTTTTACTGTTCCCCCACTCATTCAGTGGCGATTGTGATCCTGCCCCAGGAGAAGTGCGGACTCTCCACCTGCACCAGTTGATACCTGGTGGCCATGACAACGGCGGATCAACTGACTATCATCTTTCGGGTCATATTGTGGCCTCTCAGTTTCCCAGGGTCATTGCTGGACGTCACCCGCGTATGCAGTGCGATCTCGGACCTGGGAGTGGCAGCCGCGGATTGTTCTGTCTGGTTCTCTGTCACTTTTACATTTGACCGGTTTTTTGCAATCTGCTGTCGGAAGTGGAAATCAAATTATTGCACCGGGAATACTGCGACTGTGTTTCTGACAACAACCGGTGTTCTGCTCTGTTTTAAATCGTGTACGACTTCTTCATATATCAGGCTATGTAAGTAATTGGCAATATACCCCGGGACTGCATTTGAAAGCTGGACTTGTATGCGGTCCCGAATAAATGGGATATCGATGGTTTTCTACTGTTTTAATGTCATTATTACAGTTCGTGTTAATACTACTGTTCCAACGCTCTGACAGTCAAACACATTTTAGTGACTAGTCGCATCCGTAAGGGGCTGAAGGGTCAGAGAAAGGCTGAGAACCACAGTGACACGGAGATGGAGAATAGAAGGAGGTCTGTCATCTTATTTCTTACAATGCCTGGGAACTTCGTCATCCTGAGTTCGTGAGAGGTTGCCGAATTTCTTCATAACACGATTGCTGGTTTGGATCGGAATAATTACAACGATTCCGATTGCATTGCTGAACACACCGGATATATGGTATTAATATTAAATTGCTGCACAAACACTTTTATTTATGGGCTGACTCAGTCCTGCTCAGAGAGCAGTTCATCAGGGCCGCGAAATATCAGCTCACATCAGTTATTCAACACCTTAATAAACAAAATATTTAAGTTCCTCTCAGAGTCTATCGCTGTGTTTTCTGTTTTGACACGACCGATCATCGGAGAATGTGGCAGCCGTGAGAATAAAGCTAGTTTATCTCCGGACAGAGACTTAGCGCAGGAACAAATTACATTAAACCAATTATTAAATCAGATTTCCTTTTGTGTTTATGTATTCTCCATATTCCTGTTCTCGTCACCGTCAGCAACCCGTTCGATACAGATAGAACGGGTGAGCATCTCTATAGTTGCTCGAGTATCTTGCAGAAGAATGAAATGAAAAAAATACAGTCAACAGTCTACACGAACATACAGCAAACCTTGCACTCGTCCTTAGCATTAGACAAATTTGTTACGTTTAAATGTTCATTACCACAGAATCAGCTTCCATCCAATTTTTGAGCTAATTTGCCGTTCTGTACTACTAATGTATTGTTACTTCTCGTATCTTAAATCTCTTGGCTGTACAGTTCTGTGTCATCTCATCACTGTGAGATTATTCATCAACAGCGTGCAGATCAATACCTTTCTTTGGAATTGTATCTTGACTTTTTCTCTTCTTCTGTTCTCTGTTTAGTTAATTTTTTTTCTCTACCCGACATTCTTTATTTATGTTTCCTACTCCGTAATATTTCCTGCAGCTTTGACGTTTAAATCAGTATCTGCTTCACGTGGGAAGCTGCCACAACGGAAACACTATGTGTTTGGCGAGACCGGGTTCTACTTAGAAACTCAGATTTATTTCACGGTCTCTGATATAGGAGTAATTAAATTGTCATGGCCTGCTAAGGATAGTTCGCATGGCCTTGTGCGTTGTAGGTCCAAACTAACCATATTTATATCGTTCTTAGAGAAAGTTACATGAAGTGTGATGAAGTTTCAGCCGCTCGGCATTGCTCAGGTAGTAAAATCGATTAGAGGTTGGCTTCGTGGGAGAAGCCAGAAATGTCCAGAAGGGGGTTGTAACTAACTGAATGCCTGTGGCGAGTAGAGCGAGATACAGATTAATGCTGGGTTCGCTGTTCCAAAACACGAAGAAATCAGCAGATGCTGGAAATAAACACACAAAATGCTCTGGGAACACAGCAGATCAGGGAATATCAATGGAAGAGTAAGAAGCCGACGTTTCTAACCGAGACCATTCTTCAGGAGTCTTCCCTTAGATCCTGAAGGAATGTATCGAACCAAAACGTCCACTGTCTATTTTTCTTCCATAGAAGACGGAATTCCTTCAGTATTTCCGAGCATAAGATCATAATCATAGGGACAGAAATATGCCATTTGCCCTTCGAGGCTGCTCCGATATTTAATGTTGCCTGACCCTTTTCCCATTCCTCTTCACGACTCTCCAGCTTTCTACTCGTAACCTTTGAAGCTGTATCCATTCAAGAACCTTTCAAGCTCTGCTTTAAAAGTACGCAGCTACCTGGCCTCCAAAGCCCACTCCGATAATACATGCCACAAACACGCCGCCTTCTGGCTAAAGAGGTTTATCCGCATCTCTGTTTTAAATGGAACTCCTTGTATTCTGAGGCTGCCCCATCTTGTCCTAGGTATCCAGACCTTTCAGAATCTGGAAGGAATTAATGAGATCCACCCTCAGCCTTATAATTTACAGCGAGCACTTTTCCAGAGCCATCAAACCTTCCTCCTATGTCAAATCATTCATTCCCGGAATCATTCTTGTGATCGTCCACTCAGAGCACGCCTAGTTTAGCACATCCTTTCTTTGATCAGGAACACAAAACTGTTGGCCTCATCATGACTTATGGAGCCTCAGCATCACATCCCTGTTTTTTTTTATCTATATCTCTATAAATTAACGTTAAAATTGCTTTTGCTTTCCTCACCATCAACTCTACCTTCCAGTTAGCCTTTTGGGTGTTCTGAAGCAGGACTGCAAAATCCCGTTGCTTCTCAGACTTCCGATTTTCTCCTCGTGTAGAAAATAGTAGGCGTATTTATTACTACTAACAAGGTGTATGGCCATGCATTTTGTGGCAGTGTGTTTCATTTTTCTATTCTCCCTATCTTCTACAGGCTACCTTTTTCTTCAGTACTATCTGTCCCTCCAAAAAACCTTCGTATCATCTGCAAACTTGGCAACAAGCCTAACTATCCCATCATCCAAATCAGTGCTATACTGCATACGAAGAAGTGGTCCGGACACCTAGTCCTACAGAACACAACCAGTCATTGGCAGTCAACCGGGAAATCACTGTTCTCTTCCTACTCCCTGCTATAATATACATATAAAAAATCATGAACAGCGCGGAAACTCAATGCTGTGGTTATTTGCAGGATCGCGGTAAATTAGCCTCCATTATATTCAGTTAAATCTGCAGTTTAAACAACATCCCCTGAATGTCATTATCATGCAATCGATGTTATATTTGGAGTAGTACGTTATAATCCTGGAATTCGTATATTTCCACCGTATCAGCAATCAAGATGTAATAAGGAATTCAGATTGTGCAGCAGTGCCGTCGGGCCTGATGGTGCAGTGTATCTACGTCTTCATAAGTAACTGTAGCATTAGGTAAGTTACGAGAACGATATAGAAAAGTCATTACCAGGACAGAAGAAGCGGTGTTCCTACATCTGCAGTCGTAATGATATCTGAAGCAGGTCACGATAATGTGAAAGCATGTTCAGCTCCCGCTCTTTATGAACAGGGTAGGTTAACTTAAATAAAAGTAAAAAAAAACAATTGTTGGACAAAAGTCATTTCCATCATGAAATTCCAAAGGAAAGGCAAAACTGAGTTTATTGTCATGTAAACACGAGGAAATCTGCAGATGCTGGAAACAACAACACACACAAAAGCGTCGACAATGCTTCTCCTTATAGATGCTGCCTGGCCTGCTGTGTTCCACCAGCATTTTGTGTGTGTTGCAGTTTATTGTCACGTGTACAACAGCATGTGTGATGGGCAAACCGAGTTTGAGATAGGGTCCAGAGTTGACCCTATTGACCTGTGCTGCTAGTGAGAGAGAGAGGGGGGAGGCGTCCAGCGCAGATGTGTGTGTGTGTGTGTGTGTGTGTGAGAGAGAGAGAGAGAGAGAGAGAGAGAGAGAGAGAGAGAGAGGAGAGAGAGAGAGAGAGAGAGAGAGAGAGAGAGAGAGAGAGAGAGAGAGAGAGAGAGAGAGAGAGAGAGAGAGAGAGAGAGAGAGAGAGAGAGAGAGAGAGAGAGAGAGAGAGAGAGAGAGAGAGAGAGATTTAATGCTATGGTTCCTCGGCTGATTGTTTACCTTTTCTCCAAGGACGCTCTGCCTGCTTGTTAAGATTCCGCAGAGACAGCAGGGCAGAGCCGGTTGATGGACAGCCGGTGTCCAGCATGTGGAGATAAAAAGCAGGTCTGCTAAGATAGGGGCAGACACACCACGGGACACTGAAAGAGCTTAGTGCACCTACGTGAAGGTGGGGGTTTTGGAGGATCGTTTCGTGAAAATCGATCAGTGGCTCACAGTGTGTAAAGGTGCGAAGGGTGGGGAACTGTTTGTGCAACCACCTTCGCCTGGGTGACAGGTCTACTACTGAAGAAGGGCCGTACGTGGTCATTTTCGGTGACCATATCAGGAAGACAACGGGAAGATCGACGGCAACGGCATCACCTCTCTCTCTCTCTCTCTCTCTCTCCTCTCTCTCTCTCTCCTCTCTCTCTCTCTCTCTCCTCTCTCTCTCTCTCCTCTCTCTCTCTCTCTCTCTCTCTCTCTCTCTCTCTCTCATCTCTCCCTCTCTTTCTCTCTCTCTCCATCGATACTCAAACAATTACCTCAACCTGAACTGGACTCTGCATCATTTCGTAAGACTTTATCCATTTACCCCGAGCTCTGAAAGAGCCTGGTATTGGTTTCTATTTCCACACTTCTGTATATATCATTGCTAACCTGTTTCATAAACTTGCATTTTATTGTACTGTATTGCTTAGTTTACTAATAAACACTATTAGTTTACGGTAATACCATTCTTCAAGGTGTTTTTCCATTTCTGCTAGTTCTTAACCCGGTCACACATAGCACATGGCATTAGATAACTTGCATTCACACGCAAAACAAACATTTAAACCTAAACTATATACAATTATACACGAACGAACACAATTAGAACAACAATGTTTTACATACCCCGTGACTGGGTGTCAGACCAGCAGAGAGAGAAGAATCCGTTGGTGTCTGGTGGTACTATTTTCAAAGGTGTTTATTAGCAAAATAAGCAAAACAATATCAATAATGCAAATATACATATTACGCAGGTTGGCAATAATAAACCTAAAAGCGTGGGAATAATAATAAGCAATAATAAACAAGCTCTATCGATGTCTAGGGGTAAATAAATTGTCATAGAAGAGTATAAAATTCAGTTCATTTCATGCGTGCTGAGGTAGTTATGGTTGTTGTGTTGTAATCGTTGGAGAGAGAGCGAGCGAGATGTAACAGGTACAGCAGGCAAACCTGTTTTTTCTTAATCTGTCGTGTCGGTGTGGTCATTCAGCTATGACCCCTCCGTCCTTCAGCTAGACCGTTTTTCTGTGGTGGACTCGTCACTCTGGCATGAGTGGACACGCACACAAGTCCCCACCGGCCCTGCCGTTACACTGAGAGCTATATTGACCGATCTCCTGATTCAGTCTCCGAAGCCCCACCTTCCTGTGGGTTCACAACACTCAGTCAGTGTCCACTGGTGTGTCTGAAGGGTGTCTCTCCAGACCTGTCTTTTATCCCTACTAACGGGGTCCCAGCTATCCATCAAATCTGAATGACTGTGTCCATGAAATCAGGCCACTCCTGCTGTCTCCTGAGGTATGTTAACGAGCAAAGTAAAGGCCTTGTAGTGAAAGGGTAAATAATCCAGGAAGTCAAAATACAACAAATCAACAGTCTCTCTCTCCTTCTTATCTGTTGCACATGTTCTCGCCTGTGTCTCATCTCTCTCTCTCATGAGCAGCATAGCAACAGTAATAGTTCGTGGTTCTCGGGGGGGGGGGGGGAAATGGTTAACTCTGCACCCCATTGTCCATCCGGTGTGTTCATCACTCATAGCAAAAGAAAGTCTATGAAACACGCATAAAATGCTGGAGGAACTCCGCAGACCAGGCAGCATCTATAGAAAACAGTATAACGAATGGTTCTTTCCGAGACTGTCCTGATGAAAGATCTTGGTCCCACACTTTGACTGAACTTACTTTCATAGAAGCTGTCTGACCTGTTCGTTTTGTATTTTGTCTGTGTTTCCAGGATCTCCAGAGTCTACAGATTTTCTCATGTTTGAAAAAAAAAGTCAGTTTTTGTGCAAAATTGCCTGTGATTATAATGTTTCTGAGTAGTTAGGGTGATTGGTTCAAGATCCGAGTAGCTGAAGTGAAGTTGACGTCCTTGAATCTGGAAGAGTCGAAGGTCCTGCTTGTGTATGTTCTAAGTCTTTTCGGGTCAGCACATCATCTGTATAATTTTAATTATGGGGAGGTGTGTGGATGCAATGATTCGTTGTTCGTTTCAGAGTGTGAAAGCAGAAAATGCTTGTTTATTCAGACACTGAAGCTATCACTGATTATTGTGCAATTGTATTTTATACCATGTTCATATTCTCTCTATAAACTGGGTCACAATTTTTTTCGAATGTGTCACTATTATACGGACTGGAAAGTCGGAACGCCATTAGAGGCCTTTGGTGCATCATTCATGGGTCTGACTTAAATGCAGTTGGCTGGTTGCCACTCATCTAGTTTCATCTCTGTTTTTTTTTGTTTTTAAACCTACAAGTACCTTAGCGGATTATTTAATTCGTCACTTCTTTCCCTATCCCTATATTATGGGCAAGGCAACGTTTGTACAGCACTCATACTGTTACGATGAACATTCCTAGACTAAAATTATCAAAACCCCCAAGGGAATGGAAACTTCTGTCAAAATGCTAAAATCAGCTTTAAAAAGTATTTTAAGACTTCCAATTAATGCACGATATAATGCTGCATTTTATTTCCCCGCCAATTTTTCACCAGGTTTGCTCACCGCCAATATCTGTCCGACGGTCAGAGCGCTGAGGGTCAGAATGAGGAAGAAAGGAAGTAACGGATTCAACAGACGGTCCGTCTAATAAGACCCATCAATCGATTCAGAATAATGTAAGTGCGTGTCTACCGAAACAGACCCCGTTTCCCGTCACGAAAAACGTCGCTGTTTCCATTTACAAGGGATAAAATAGAACTTTTTAAAAAAATAAGTACACTATGGATACTACGCCAATAACGAAATCAGAAATTTTGGGGGTGCAGTATTTATTTTTAATTTAGTCGAGCAAATGGCCACAAAGCGATCGAAAATGAAAATCACAGTAAACCACACGGAACAATCAACGGCCACGTGACACAGGACATGATGGACAAGGCAGGACGGAACGTTGTCCAAGAACCTGTGAAGTCCGTATGCTTCACCCATCTGGTGTAACAGGACGTTGATAATCACCACCATTAGATCCGCCACAGTCATCGTCACCAGTTAGCGCATTACACATTTGGTGAGACCGCAGTTTCCCCGGCACAGAATGATAATAGTTTGCATGAAACAAACAAAAAAAAGAAACAATCAGTTAACAAAATCAAATCGCGTTTAATGAAGAGCTGCTACACATATCTGCTTGAAATAAATACGTGGTTAATCAATAATGGACTTTATCACTGGGAGTAAGAATATACCTGTGTTTATGCGGTCTATTTGAAACATCTGAACGCAATCTAAAACGCTTTACAGTCGCAATGATTACATCATTTCTTCATGTTCGTGAAATGCAGCTGCAATGTAGAATAGAGTTCAAGAATCATCGCGCACAGACAGGAGATCCTTCGGCCGAGTATTTCCATGCCGACCGACATGGCCAGCTGATATGGTTCCTTTTAACCGTGTTGATTCACATCTCTCTAAGCCTTTCTCATTCATTGATCTGTCCAGTTCTGTCTGTTCGACAGAACCTCTCCCCATAACTCAGACATGGGATGCCTTGCATCATCCTGTAAATGCTGTCTGCACTCTATTCTGCCATTTCTATAAAGAAGGCGAACATAATTCTAAATGCATCTCCAAGCGAGGTATTACCAGATTACAAGGCGAGTTTCTGAAACCGCAATCTTCCACGACAGCAAGATTGGTTCTACCTCTACATACGGAAAAAAAAAACATACCTCAGAGCAGGACATTTTTGCACGAACTGAAAACAAGGCGACATTTTTATTGTTTCTCCCTGTAATATGCTCCCTAACCAAACACAAACCACAACTCAAAACACAATTAAACGTTGCCAAGCAGACGCAGCAACCGGTAGCAACATGGCAAAAGTAAAATGTTCTGATTAGACGGTGTCGGTGGTTTATTAGTAAAGAACTACCGACTTCGATCTGAACAGTATTTTAAATTGAAATACTGACAATATAATTCCATTCAATCTCTAAAATTTTTAAAGAAAGGTTGCGATGTGTGTGTGTGTGTGTGTGTGTGTGTGTGTGTGTGTGTGTGTGTGTGTGTGTGTGTGTGTGTGTGTGTGTGTGTGTGTGTGTGTGTGTGTGTGTGTGTGTGTGTGTGTGTGTGTGAACTGGATTGCATTGAATAATTATATGAATAAATATCAAAATTACAGTAGCATAATATAGTAGAAAGTACATCGATTGTTAAGAGATATGAAACAGCTCGCCAAGAAGAAGATATGTTACTTGACCCGCATCAGAGCTTTAAATAGCTTTCGCATTTTGTTACCTAACACACGACAAGCATCTCGTCCTCAGTAAGTTCCTACATCACCAGCGGGATCTTACAATAATATGCATACCCTGCCCAACTCACTGCCTTCTCCGCTTTCTGCAGGTATGACTTTCTACATCACTCCGGAGTCCACTATCACTCTTTCCTAGCACTGATTCCCGCAAGCGTTACAAGTGCCACACCAGCCTCTGCATTTCCTCCTTCCCGAACAACCATTCCCGAAAATCTGTCATTCCAGGTTAGACTCTGTGGGTGGACATTCGGAATAGGAAGGCGTCAATAAGTCTACAAGGCAGTGGGATCCGTAACGCTGAATAGGGGCCATTCCGTGTACTGTCAGCAGGAGCCATCTGAGCCTCGGACTCGTGTGAGGCAAGGTCGTCACGCCCTGTAGTAGTGACATATGGTGCAGCTACCCACTACCCAAAGCAAGAGCATACATTGTAAGAGATTAGGACCAATCAAGTGTGACAGTGGAGAACTGTGTATGGAACCGGAGGAGACAGCAGAGGTACTTAATGAATACTTAGCTTCAGTATTCACTACTGAAAAGGATTTTGCCAATTGCTGGGATGATTTGCAGCAGACTGAAAAGTTTAAGCAGGTAGAGGATATGCTGGAGTTTCTCGAAAGCATCAAGTTAGATAAATCGCCCGGACCAGACGGGATGTACCCAGGCTACTGCGGGAAGCGAGCGAGGAGATTGATGAACCTCTGGAGATAAACTTTGCGTGATCAGTTAGGACGGGAGAGGTTCCAGAGGATTGGAGAGTTGCGGATGTTGTCCCCTTATTCGAGAAAGAGAGTAAAGTTAGACCAGAAAATAATAGACCAGTGAGCCTTACTTCAGTGGTTGTTAAGTTGATGGAGGAGATCCTGAGAGTCTGTGTTTATGAACATTTATAGGGGCACAATATGATTAGGAATAGTCAGCATGGCGTTGTCAAAAGCAGGCCGTGCGTTACGAGCCTGATTGAGTTTTTTTTTAGGTTGTGACTAAACACATTGTTGAAGTTAGAGCTGTAGATGTAGTGTATACGGATTTTAGTAAAGTAAGGAGGCATGGGATCCAAGGGGACATTACTTTGTGGGTTCAGAATTGGCTTGCCGACAGAATACAAAGAGTGGTAGTAGACGGGTCATATTCTGCATGAAGATGAGTGACCAGAGGTTTGCCTCACGAATCTGTTCTGGGAACCCTCCTCTTGAAGATTTTTATAAATGACCTGGATGCGGAAGCGGAGGGATAGATGAGTAAATTTGAAGATGACACAAAGTTTGGGGATGTTCTGTAGAGCTGTCATAGGTTACAGCGGGACATCGATAGGATGTAAAACAAGACTGAGAAGTGGCAGATGGAGTTCAACTCAGCTAAGTGTGAGGTGGTTCATTTTCGTAGGTCAGATATGATTACAGAATATAGCGATAATGGTAAGAATCTTGGCAAGCGTTGAGGATTGAGAGATCTTGGGGTCCGACACCATAGGTGTCAAAGGTGCTATACAGGTTGACTCTGTGGTTAAGAAGGCACACGTTGCAAAGACATCATCAATGTTGGGATTGATTTTAAGAGCCGAGCGTTAATGTCACAGCAAATTAAGGCCCTGGTCAGCTCCCACCTGGAGTACTGTGCTCAGTTCTAATCGCTGCAGGAAGGACATGGAAACAATAGAAAGGGTAGAGAGATGATTTACAAGAATGCTGCATGGATTGGGGAGCATACCGTATGAGAATAGCTTGAGTTAACTCGGCCTTTTCTCCTTGGAGCGACGGAGGATGAGACGTGACCTGATAGAGGTGGACAAGTTATGAGAGGCATTGATCTTGTGGATGTTCAGAGGCTTTTCGCCAGGGCTGAAATGGCTAGCGGGAGAGGGCGGAGTTTCAACGTGCTTGCAAGTAGGTACAGAGGAGATGTCAGGTGTAGGTTGTTTTTACTCAGAAAGTGGTGAGTGCGTGGAATGGGCTGCCAGTGGCGGTGATGGAGCTGTAAAAGATGGGGTCGTTTAAGAGTCACCTAGATGGATACATGGAGCTTAGGAAAGTAGAGGGCTGAGGGTAAAGCCAGAGTACTTCTAAGGTAGGGACAAGTTCTGCGCAGATTTGTGGGCCAAGGGCCTGTATTGCGCTGTAGGCTTTCTATGTTTCTGTGCTTCTACCATCAATCGCAGAGAGTGGTGTTGACAACCCAGCGCATCTGTGGATGTGAACCTTCCTCTTCGCAGGATATGTACATCAGCAGATGCGTAAAAAGGGCCAGAAAGATAAACTCCAGCCACGCGAATCATAAACTGTACTTCCATCTGGGAAACGGTACCGCAGCATGTAGGCCAGGATCAACAGGCTCCGGGAAAGTCCCTTTCAACAGGCCATTACATTGATCAATACACGTAGATCTGATTGAATAATCTGACCGAACATTGTGTGTGACTGTACATCCGTGTATACAAAACAATTCTGCATACAATCTTAGTGTTTGAGCAATATCCTACAACAAGGGTGATTAATAACAGCGGACCTAACACCAATCCTTGTAGCACATTCGTCAGAGTCAACGAGTCAACCACCCACTCCATGGCCTCTTACGCTAAGGCAGCGTTGCTTTCACGTTGTTTTAGTTTGAAGTGTCGGACAACATACGAAACAAAACCACAACTGACGAAACAAAATAATGTAGTGACGTCAGTGTTTCATGGGGACATAATCGTCACTTTGGATTTTCAGCACTCTGTTTCAGTGCCAATGTAATGCATTGTATTCTTTGGTGTTTAATTCAGTTTTCCTGGCAAATAATAGAGCAGCCTGGGAACGTGCTGATAGAACACACGTTTTAGTTTCTACTTTTGTTCAAACAGAATGGTGGTAGAATTGTGGCAGCTCCGGCTGATGTTTTTAAAGTTAAATATACCGCATCACGTTACGGTAATGGAATAAACTGGTCAAGTCATTCACGAGCAGATGTTCTGTGCTTTATACCGAACGGCCGATTTCAGATTTCAGCAGCTGAAGCCTGGTGTCTTGGAAATTATACTGGTAGCATTCATATTATCTTTTGTTGTACAGTTAATAACCTGTAACATCCCTTGGGTAGACGAATTCATGACACGGTTTCAGAGTGTGAAACACACTTTAATATCAGTGCTTTTTAGCTCGTTGTCCCTTATGTGAATGATGAAATAACCACACAAATAGCCTCAGAGGAATTGCTCTGAATTGCATATAAATCCGATCACCGGTCCACATGAGCAGTTAGAATGTTCCGTACAACTGAACGCTGCTTCTGACGGAAAATGGGATATCCAGCGATTTTCTACATCGCGAGCATTTTCTATCCTGCAATTATAGCGATTGGTGTCCCTGGTAAGATACTGGAGCTGGTCAATATATGTATGGTGCCGTCGTCTTGCTTGTGTTCCGCTGCGCTGTTCGGAATTTTGCTCTGCACAAATGCTACACTTAGTTTCAGTTTCCGTATTTTTCTGAAAGGATTTTTTCCCTCTTTTGTCAAATACGTTGTTGCCGATATTGCCATAGTTTCATAGTCTGATCTCGTTCGGCTCTCTGATACGACAGTGGTCGCTTTTCGAGATCGACAGCCTTTTCAAATAATTGAAATGCTGTTGTTTATGGTGCGATCAACCTCTCATCGGTACGTGCCTCGTGTAAGTCAGATGCCTCGCTCGAAACTATTGTAAAGTCTCCAGTCCATTATTATACTCCTGCCGGCGTGTGCCGATTAAGCCGTTGCACATTGGATTTCTGTTTATTGTTTCCAAAGAAATTATACCCTGCATAGCACTGGAAAAATGGTGTGCATTCAGACAGTTGCAACTACCGATAATTCTGTATTTATTTTTTTTTTTGAATTTCCTGTAGTTAATTTAACGGCGATTGTGATTCTATCTCGGGGAAAATGCGGACTCTCCAAATGCATCACCTGTTACCTGGTTGGGATGGCAACAGCGGATCTGATCGTGGTTCTATTTTTCGCTTTAGTGGATCAGACCAACAAAATCTACATGTATTCTAGATCCCTGCTCATCACTCCTGTTTGCGCTCTGATACTTGTATTTAGGGTTGTAACGAGAGACTGTTCTGTTTGGTTTACGGTGAGTTTTACCTTCGATCGTTTCATCGCAATATGTTGTCGAAAGCTGCGGGATCGATACTGCACCGAGAGAACAGCAACGGTGGTTATGGTGACCGTGGTCATAGTGAGTTGCGGGAGAAGTGTCCCGTTTTACTTTGCTGTTGAACCTTACGTCATTATTGACAACATACCCTATCATTGCGCCTTCACACATGAATACGCTACTTTACCCGTGTGGAAAGGAATCGAATTACTGGATAGTATTTTAACACCGTTGCTACCAATCGGTTTAATTCTAGTGTTCAATGGGTTAACAGTAAGACATATAATTGCGGCAAATAGAGTCCGCAGAGGGCTTCGGAACAGCAGCGATAAAGTGAAAGATACCGAGGTGGAAAACCGGAGAAAATCGATGATTTTGTTGTTTGCTATATCAGCTAATTTCATTTTATTTTGGATACCCTATGTAGCTCATTCTCTGAAATGGCAAATGGAAAACAATTTGTATCAGGACAGATATTTGAGTTCCCCGGTATATATACTACAACAACTTGGGTTCATGTTGCAAGTTCTGAGTATGTGTACCAATACTTGTATCTATACACTGACACAGAGGAAGTTCCGAAAAGAGCTGAAAAACGGTGTGAAGTATGTGGTTACATTAAATGGCCATCTGTGTGGATAACGTCCGCGTCCGATTGCACTTCAGCGGAGTTTTCTAATAAAACAGTTTTAAAAATGAGTAGTTCATGAATTCAAACAATCATTTGCCTGGTCATCCTGAAATGTCAAAAGCCACGGAAGGTTGCATATTTCATACAGTTAAGGTAGGAAACTGGGCAAACATTTAATGGGCTGACGTGATTGTTACATTGGTTGAGTAACTTCAAACTATTGCAGAGACTTGACAAACAGAGGAGCAGGAATGGCTTCCGGACATACACAGGTTCACATGTTTCAAAATTGACAGAGTCGGGTAAAAGGGAGTAAAGTAAGTGCCATTGAAACACACGGAGAGTATGATAGTAACACTGCTGCTGAAAGGGAGGATGCAGTGGAAAGATTATCTATTGATAGACGGTGATTAGAACTCAGAAGCAGAAAGTGAGCAATCACCCGTTTGGGAGTATCCTGTAGGATCAGGTATACCGTACATTATCTCCAAATCAATAAAAGTAGAGACAACGAGGACTTGATGGGGAGATAGATTTTGGACAGGTGGCATATTAGCACGGTTGTCAGAGACAACTTAAAATTCCTTAATATTCATTGGCACTTCCTCGGGTTATGATAGTGTTTCTCAATAAGCTGGCAGCGGATAGAGAACCATCCATTTTGGATCTAGTACAAGAAAACGTCACATATCTCCTCGCGGGTCAACTGGTCGACCATTTTTTATAACCATTCACTAGGAGCTGACAGTATGGAATGTATTGAATTGGTGCTATTAGGTAGGCACTTGGAGCCGAATTTGGGAAATGGTGCGCACCTTGAAATGCGCAACAAATGATTGTTAATGGAACAGTTGACTGAGGGTTCAATATAGACTTGTCTTATTGAGGCGAGGGACAGAAGGTAGTGTAAAGGAACCCTGGTTGACAAGAGATATGGAAAACCTCGTCACGAAGAAGAAAGATACTTATGATTCAGGAAGAAAAGATCAGACAGGGCTGTGGAAAGACAGAAGGCAGCAGGAAGGAAATTAACTGAGCTCAGAAGAATTGGAAAGGGACACGAGAATGTCTTCGAGAGTCGCATTAAGGTACACGAATAACAGAAGGGTGACGAGGGAGAGAGGGTGGGACATATCAGACGTTAAAGAGGAAACATGTTTCTGGCTTGCGAGGAGGCAGTGAAAGTTTTTAATGATACTTTGCTTCAGTATTCACCAGTGTGCGCGACCTTGATGAATGTGGATCCAGCGTAAAAAGCCGGATAGACCGGGACATGCCTGCGCTAAGAATTATACGTTGGGAACTTGTAAAACATTAAAAGAAACCATTCACCAGTGATAGAAGGTATGTACCCCATATATTTAGAGAAAGCTGGCGAAGTTATTACTGCGCTTTTGGACATGATATTTGCGTCGTCACTGTCTACAACAGGTCTACCAGGGAATTGGAGAACGGCAAATGTTAATTCTCTTTTTAAGAAATGAAATAGGGATCGTCCTGAAAATTACAGGCTTGTGGGTATCCGGTCAGTAGTGGGCAAGCTATTGGAGAGGATAATAGAGAAGGGATTTATGAATATCTGGTTAAAACTATCCTGGATGGGAACAGTCAGCATGGTTTTTGGGAGCAGGTCGTCCCTTATGATCCTGATTGAATTACTTGAAAGAGTGAAAAAATATACAGATGAAGACAGAGCAGTCAATGCATGGTGTATTGATTATGTAAGGTGTTTGACCGGGTTATGCTTGGTAGGCACATTCAGAAGTTCAAACGGAATTAGATCTTGCAAAACCTGATTGCATACACTCAGAGTTGGCTTGTTAACAGAAAGCAGATTAGATAATAGAAAGAAAGGAGTTCTGCCTAGAAGACAGTGACAAGTGATGTTCCACAAGTAAGGTATACACTTTAGCACACGATACAACTTCATCTCCACTCCGCCATTGCAGTGTTCTGAAAGACCGAGTGTACTTTGAACACCCTGCAAAACTTGGATATTTTATTGAATTTCTGCTGACTAAGTGTGCAAAATGCTGACTTTCAGAATGGAACTGCACGCTATAAAACCTGACCTCCATTTGCATATTACAGTGCTGCTGCTACAATGATAGCGAAACATTTTCCGCCAATGGAACCCTCAAGTCAGCATTTCAAAGCATCTGTTGTGCTCCCCAAATAAACTCATATCCAGAAGTGCGAATTTCAAATTCCAATCTCAAGTATACATGAATTTGTTCTTATGCCAACTTATCCTTGAACAGTGGGTTTGTCGTACCCGGAATTGAAACATTCATGTTTTGATCCCTTTAATCTTGATTTCAGCTGGCCGGTGTGGAATCCGCGTCTCCCTCTTGAAATCAAAACAAAAGCAGACAAGTAAAATAACCCCAATCTAAATACTCAGGTAATGCAAATCAAAAATGCAAACTTGCACATTTATTATTTTCAAAACCGTTGCAGGTCACTGGCGTATGGAGAATAATCAGTTAAATGCCAGGGTGAAATTCCTTATCAAATATGCTAAAGAGCACAGGGAAGGTAAATGAGAGTGATAATGGCACAGATACAATAATAGTTTCAGAAAGAAACCCACCCTCTGAAATTCACATCAGGTCCTGGAAATGTATTCCACTCAACGAAACAAGCATTTTCAGATATTCATGTCTTCTTGTAAAACAGAGGATTAATTCAAACAGTCTCTCAAGACAAACCTAATAAGCAAACGACTGCCTTCCGTTCAGTCACGCACGAATTGCCTCTCTTTATATTTCAAGTGAAGTGACAAATGTCCAGTCCTTCTGCAATATTTTACGTTCTCAATGCATTCACACTATAAGCTATCACAGAACGTGACATAATTTTAAGCGTTGAGCAATTCAGAAAAAAAATCTATAATTAGAATCATACAATAAGAAATCTTTTTTCGTCTAAAGCAAATGGACGCTGGAAGTTTTGCATCGTCCGCAAATTAATATTCAACCTATTTTTAAAAATAACGTCACCGCGTCATCAAATCTTCAGCGACGTGCACGTTCTCTCACCTCCAATCTCTATCCAAGGATAGGACTCAGAGTAAAGAACGTTTTTTGCATAGTATCAGGGTTAATAATCCCCATTACAACCGCTGAATTAATAGGTTTGCACACAGTACTGGGAAAATAGTCCCAACAAAATCCAATTCAGAACTATCGTCTTTATCACCTTACTGATGCAGTGAATGTATATTCCTTTAGTGCGTTACCTCACTTATAACCTCGCACTTGCACTTTCTTATGCACACGCTAGAACTTTTTTTTACTGAGTATCAATGCCTCACTGTGTGTAAGGACAGATGGACTAAAACAATATCCAGACTTTCTAGATTCTTTGGTGCTGCGAGACACTAATATTCGTCACCAAATATATACATGACTATTGACTCCAAATTGTCTCGATAGAATGTTTATTTATTGTGGCCCTTGGAACACCATTCATAGATCTGACGTAAATGTAGTTGAGTGCTTGCTGCTGCTCTGGTTATATTTAGCTAGCACCTCTAGCGAGATACTCTGTTCATACCCAGTAATAACTCAGGGGTTGTTTAATTCCTCACTTGCTGCCTTATTCTTGTAATTTCCGCAAAGTAGAGTGTTAAGAATGTAATTGTAAGACTTAAAAAGGTTGCTATATGTTACGATCTAATGATATGTTCCAATAGAAACACATTCAAATTAATTTCCTTTCATCTGCTGTACCTGGACAGTGTACTGCTCTCCGGTGATCAGTCGTCTGTAACAGCTCACTGTGATCATCAGCAGGCACTAATGTCCCAACTTCCTAAGCAATATCTCGCAGATGCTTAAACAGAAAGGAAGTAGTGCATGTTATATACTTATTTCAGTTTCCTGCCTCGTATCCTTACATTGCGATTTCTTTCTGGTCGCACATGGGGAAACATCCTAGAGCAGTACAAGGTTTTTCGGTTTGTTTACTGGCAAGAGATGTTTGGAACGACGCTACCTATCATCGTCATAACCGTACGGAGCTGCGTCACTATATCCCCTCCTATTTCAAAAACCCATTTCATTTCTCTCTGAATCTGCAGGTTGGTCCTGCAGCTTTTCCATCTGGTATGGAATCTTCTTCTCATCGCTAGTGTTATGCTTCTTTTCTAATAATGATTTAGGAATTACATTCATAATGTGTTTAAATCAGTGCTAATTTTTCCCAATCCTTCCACTTTGCTAGAAGCTAAAATGCTTCTTATCACTCACTCTTTTCTATAACAAGCTTTCTAAAACTTATTCAAATGCATCATTATCGATACTCCTCGCACCCACTCTCCTTGTAAGTAATTAAGCTTCTCCTTAAGGTGAATTTCTTTTCTCTTCGAGCCGGGACACCACCTCATGCAACGCATGATTGCTTCTTCTGAACATTCTCCTTGTATTTTAGCTTGCAGCAGACTTTCTACTCAATCCTCAATTAAACATCCTTCTGCTCTGGTTTCTTTTAAATACCACACGTCACATAGTCCCGTGGTTAATCATCCACATCTTTATCATAGTTTTTTTTAATTTATAGAATTCCTCGTTACGTATTTCTCCATCAGAATATTTGTAAAGCAAGTTGTGAGTGTGAGTTGCAGTTAAGGGTGACATTAATTTCAGAAATACGGAGTGGGAGAACCCAGTGACTAATGTAAATACTTTGAAACGTTAATCTATTGTTTCTTGACCCAGTATGTTCATGCACCAACAAGAGGAGAATCCTGTCTAGATTTGTTATTCTGTAACAATCACGGTAGAATTTTGAGTGGGGAAGTTGTTGAGCTTTTAGGAACAAGTGATCATAGCATTGTTAGCCTCCAAGATTTTTGTGAGTGTATCAGTAAAAACCAAAACAAGTGCATTCAATTTCGGGAAGGTAAAGTTTGTAAAGATATGGCTAAGACTTTAGAAATTGAACTGGAAGGAACTGCTTGGCATTGAGTCATTTAAGCAGCAATGGAACCGATTTAAAGAGATGATACAGGCAATGCAGGAAACTTTCATACCCAAGGTCGGGAGAAGCAATAAAAACAATAGATCAATTTTCAAATTTCAAAGTAAAATTTTATTATCAGAGTACACATATGACACCACAGACAACCCTGAGATTCTTTTCCTGTGGCTATACATAGCAGTTCTATAGAAGATGACATGGATGACAAAGATATACCTAATATCTTGAAGAAAAGACAGCTAGATAAGGAAAATAAAAACATATTAATAATGCTAACCGTAGGAGATATGGGAAATTGAGAGATAAAGTAAGAGGGAAACTCACATTGTCCAACGGCAGGTTGAGAAGTATATTGCCGAAGACAGACCCAAAGGTACCTTTTTTTCAATAATGTAGTAGTAATGGAAATGTCGTGGAAGAACTTAAGTGTATTAGAAATAACAGTGAGATGTTACACTATGCTGAGAATGACATAGCGGATACTGTTAACACATAGGTTACTGAAGCATTCACCTGTGAAGATGCCAGGGATATGCTATTAGGTGTAGATAAGAATAAGGTAATTTTAAGTGACCTAGAGACTTTAGCAAGTGAGGTCATCTTCATCTGAAAAAGCTGAAAGTTAGTACATCTGCAGGGCCAGACAACAGTATCCAAGGGTACTTATAGAGGTCTTTGGTGCTATATACAAACACCAAATATGTATTTTGTAGAAGTTTGTGACGTGTGGGGAAGTTCCTACGGAGTGGAAATTGGCTAAAGTTGTCCCTGTATATAAGAATGAGAAACACAAGCAGCTGATGAGATCCAGCATGTTCTCAAAATGTCAGCATTGGCTCAGAAAGCAGAAATCGAGTTTAACTAAAATGCTGAAGTACTATGACAAATAAAATTTATGAAAACGTTATAGCCTTTAATATAATTTACAAAATACTTTCAGGTTATTATAATTATTAAACTGCAGGAAGTAGGGAATCACAGAAAGGAGTACGAATGGGTGGAGAATTGGCTCAAAAGTAGAAAACAGCTAGTTATGGTGAGAGGATCATTTTCACACACAGAAGATGTTAAAAGTGGGGTTCCGCAGGGATCAGTTTTGGGACGGCTACTATTTATAATTAACATTAATATTTTGGTTAAGAACAATACAAATAAACTAGTAATATTTGCTGATGATACCGATTTAGTGTGACTGGCCGATAACATTCAGGCAACAGAATCAATAGAGTTAGATCTAAACAAAATCCAGATTTGAGCAGGTCAATATTAGAACTTTTAATGTAAACAAATATAAAGTATTATATTTATGAAGAGAAATATCAGACATAAATAGACACAATGGCGGGTCTTGAGTTATAGAGTTAATAGCATGAGAAGAAATTTAAATGTCGTGTTAGACTCAACACTATCAACATCTAGTCAATGCACAGAAGCGATTCAGAAGGATAATAGAATGCTGGACTGTACATTGCGCTCAGTGGAGTTCATTTTCAGAGACGTTTACCTTAGTCTGTATAACGCGCTTGTAAGGACACACCATGAGTACTGTGTACAATCTTGCTCTCCATATTACTTGAGGGATTTGAAGGTACTGGAGACAGTTCAGAGAAGGGAGACTAGAATTATCCTATGTCGATTGGTTATGAGCTAAGAAGAACGATTGAAATAACTAAATCCTTCAGCCCAGGTAGATATATAATTAAAGAAGAAGTGATAAAGGTCTTCAAAATCATTAAGAGTATAAGTAACGAAGCCTACTACGACTACAAAGTTAATCTATCACCAAAGGCACCGGTAATAGGTGGAGACTGGTAAAAGGGAGAGTTCCAACAAACGTCAGGAAGCATTTTACGTATGGTCGGTACAAACAAAACTTAGGGAATGTTTCTCTTCCGCGAAAAATGAGGAAATATGCGGGTTTTTTTTGCAAAGTGGATGGGAATGTGGTCGTTTCAGCAAAAAGATTTCTAATAGAGATTGGCCATTTTACGAGCCATACGTTTGGTGATTGCGGTGACAGCAACAGTGAAGATGTAGATAGAGGGCAGAGAAGCACAAGGTGCAAAATGCAAGTCAGGGCTGTTAGCAAATTAAAAACAAAAGAAAACACTTCGAATGTCGGAAACATCGGCAGTGACAAAACAGTTTATTGCACACGTTACTCAAAAGATGGAGCTCTGCTGCTAGTAAACACAAAGGGATATTGCATGATCGCCTTGACTCCCGATTTGCACGTGTTTCTGTTGTTAAGTCCACATCTATCTGCATGGTTCTGGCGAGAATAAACGTGAGACTGAGTAATAGCATTACATCTTCCGCCGCTGCTGTGCACACAAATACTATATATTTCAGAAAATCATGTGTTCCCTGTTCGTTCGCCCATCTCTATATTCTCTCTCCCTCTCTCTTTGACATGTCTCACTCTGACATGTGACCCATCTATCACATTGATAGATGGTCTGAATTTTAAAGTTTTATTTCAACGTGTTTCCTGAGAACTGACTTCGAAATGTAAAGTTAAAACATAATCTTTGCAAACTTTCTGCTGGACATATCTATCTTTCCAGAAATCTCTTATTATTATTTTGTATTCTTTCTTTTCACATAGAACATAGAATACCTACAGTACCATCCAGGCAATTCGGCCCACAAAGTTGCGCCGAATATTATCATGCTTACCTATAGCCCTCTATATTTCTAAGCACAATGTACAAATCCAATAGTGTCTTAAAATGATCTGGATGATGGGGTGGTAAATTGGATTAGTAAGTATGCAGATGATACTAAGATAGGTGGCGTTGTTGATAATGAAGTAGGTTTTCAAAGCTTGCAGAGTGATTTAGGCCAATTAGAAGGGTGGGCTGAAAGATGGCAGATGGAGTTTAATGCTGATAAGTGTGAGGTGCTACATTTTGGTAGGAATAATCAAAATAGGACATACAAAGTAAATGGTAGGGCATTGAGGAATGCAGTAGAACAGAGTGATCTAGGAATAATGGTGCATAGTTCCCTGGAGGTGGAATCTCATGTGGATATGGTGGTGAAGAAAGCTTTTGGTAATCTGGCCTTTATAAATCAGAGCATTGAGTATCGGAGGTGAGATGTAATGTTATAATTTTACAAGGCATTGGTGAGCCCAAATTTGGAGAATTGTCTACAGTTCTGGTCACCGATTTACAGGAAAGTTGTCAAAAAATTAGAGTAAGTACAGAGGAGATTTACTAGAATGATACCTGGGTTTCAGAACCTAAGTTACAGATAAAGGTTGAGCAAGTTAGGTCTTTATTCTTTGGAGCGTAGAAGGTTGAGGGCGGACTTGATACAGGTATTTAAAATTATGAGGGGGATAAATAGAGTTGATGTGGATAGGGTTTTTCCATTGAGAGTAGGAGAGATTCAAACAAGAATCTCTTGTAAGAGTTAAGGAAAGAAAGTTTAGGGGTAACATGAGTGGGAACTTCTTTACTCAGAGAGTGGTAGCTGTGTGGAATGAGCTTCCAGTAGAAGTGGTACAGGCCGGTTCTATTTTGTCATTTAAAAAAAAAGATATGAATAGGTATATGGACAGGAAACGAATGGAAGGTTATGGGCTGAGTGCAGGTAGGTTGGACTAGGTGAGAGTAAGAGTTTGGCACAGACTAGAAGGACCGAGATGGCCTGTTTCCGTGCTGTAATTGTGATATGGTTAAGACCCTATCGTATTAATATCCACCACTGTTTCCAGCAGCCCATTCAACGCACTCACCACTCTCTGAGTAAAAAAAAACTACCCCTGACATCTCCTCTGTAGCTACTCCCCGGCGCCTTTGACCTGTGCCCTCTGATGGCAACCATTTCAGACTTGGGGGGGAAAAATGCCTCTGACTGTCCACTTGATCAATGCCTCTCTCACCTTATACAGCTCTAGCAAGTCACCTCTCATCCTCCGTCGCTTTAAGGAGAAAAAGCCGAGTTCACACAACCTATTCTCGTAAGGCATGCTCCTCCATCCAGGCAACACCCTTGTAAATCACCTCTGCACCCTTTCCATGGTTTTCACTTTCTTCCGGTAGTGAGCACATTTCTCCAAATGGGGACTTCCAGGGTCCCATATAGCTGCAACATTACCTCTCGGCTCCTAAAACCATTTTCATGATTGATGAAGGCCAATGCACCGTATGCCTTCTCAGCCATTGAGTCAACCTGCGTAGAAGCTGTGAATGTCCTATGGACTCGAACCGCAAAATCCCTCTGATCCTCCACATTGCCAAGAATCTTACCATTAATGCTATATTCTGCCGTCATATTTGACCAACCAAAATGAACGACCTCACACTTATCTGTGTTGAACTCCATCTGCCACTTCTCAGCCCAGTTTTGTATCCTATCAATGTCACGTTGTATCCTCTGACAGTCTTCCGCACTATCCACAACACCTCCAACCTTTGTGTCATCAGCAGACATACTAACCCATCCATTCACTTCCTCATCCAGGTCATTTATAAAAATCACGAAGATTAAGGGCCCCAGAACAGATCCCTGAGGCACATCACTTGTCATAGTCCTCATGCAGAATATGACCCGTCTACACCGCACTTTGCCTTCTGTGGGCAAGCCAGCTCTGGATCCACAAAGCAATGTCCCCTTGGATCCTATGACTCTTTACTTTCCCAAAAAGCTTGGCATAGTGTAGCGTATCAAATGCCTTGCTAAAATTCATATTCATTGCATCTACTGCTCTACCTTCATCAATGTGTTAAGTCACATCCTTAAAAAAATCAGTCAGACTCGTAAGGCACGACGTGCCTTTGACAACCCCATGCTGAATATTCCTAATCAGATTATGCTTCCCCAAATGTTCATAATCTCTGCCTCTCAGGGTCTTCTCCATCAAATTACCAACCATTGAAATAACACTCACTGGCCTATAAATTCCTGGGCCATCCCTTCTCACTTTCTTGAATACGGGAACAACATCCGCACCCTCCTCCGGAGCCTCTCCCGCCCTCCTTGATGATGCAAAGCTCATATTGACAAAGTCTCAGCAATCTCCTCCCTCGCTTCCCACATTAGACTGGGGTACATCCCGTCTGGACCGGTGACTTATCCAAACTGATGCTTTCCAAAAGCTCCAGCACATCTTCTTCCTTAATTTTTACATTCTCAAGCCTTTCCGCTCACTGTAAGTCATCCCTACAATCGCCAAGATCCTTTTCCGTAGTGAATACTGAAGCGAAGTTTTTATTAGGTACCTCCGCTATTTCCTCCGATTCCATACAGACGTTTGCATTGTCACACCTGATTGGTCCTATTCCTAACTTCCACCCACAGAGACTTTATAAGCAACTCCTCCATAACTTCCTTTTTTTTCAGCAGCCTATCTCTGATCTACAGTGTCACGCCCCCACTACTTTTGCCTCTCTCCCTCTCCTTTCTGAAACATCTAAATTCTGGCACTTGGAGTACCCATTCCTGCCGCTGCACCATTCAAGTCTCTATAATGGCCACCACACCATTACTTCAGTTTTCCATCTTCTCGGATTATATATATTGAACAATACAATTTACATGTTTCATAAAAGTCGTATTACAGTAGCATGTGATACCATTCTCAGCCATTGTTGCATTTGAACATTTGCCCCACAGTTCCAAAACTTACTCCAAAAGCCTGGGTTACTCAGTATTCCCTTTGCCTTATCAGCGTGTGTTTTAATCAGTTTTGTGAGTTTTGTCCATAGATCTATTATATCACTTGCTTCCTCCACAACACGTGACTAGTCTGCAGTCATGTGAAGGATTTGTGGCAACTCGGAAGCAACATAATCCACAGATTATCATCTGTATCCGCGTGTTGGAGTTGGGATTTCTCTTTTATTACTCTGTGTAATACAAAATTGAGTACTCCTTTTCCTTCTTTGTTAGACAACAAAACCCAATACTCTCTTCTGTTGTTAAACCTGTAACACAAGAGTGTGCTAACTGCTCTTATTTCCAGTGTAAATCTTAAATTATTTTAAATCCACATTTTCTCTTGTTTTTCTAGGCGATCTGGACTCTCAGTTGTCTTTGGAATCATGACGTCCATTTATCCTCACCGAATTTTGCTTCGGAACTTGGATATTTTCCTTTCCTTTTAATATTTCGATAAAACTGCCCTTGTTCTGTGGGTAAGGGAACTGACAATTACCCCAATTGATACGAACTGTTCCAAACTTCCAGGAACACCCTCAACTCTCCCAAGTATCTGATAAGCACATGGGATTGTGGATAAACTACTTCAGTGGAGTCAAAAGTAATCAGAACGTTAAAGGCAGAGAGACGGGATAACTAGGCCGGTTTCGATGTTGCACGGCGTGGCCTGTAGGGTTACACAGGGATTGGACCGAATCCCTAACAGTTTTCTCTGCAGGGAAAAGCAGTCTTCGCTGGCTAGGCATTCCTGGTGCTCCAGGTCTCCATGTGTCCGTGGGCTCATTATTATACCCGATGGCTGGTCTTTGCTGAAGACTTATCGTCCCGACTCTTATATGTTCCTCAGTATTTGAACAGTTGGAACTCCATCCCATTGGCTCACCGTCACCTAAGCTATCTGGGACATCTTCTCACTAGTCATTGCACAGGGCTACAGCCAACATGATATTATGGCTTTGCCTACCCCTGCCTTGTTTACTTGTGTTTGTTTTAACTCTTACTGGTCCAGACCAGTTCAAAGAGGACAGCAGACAGAGTCTAACGAGATTATGATTGCTTCTTTTGTAGGTCTGGCAATTTACAGTGTAACTAGCTGCTCATCCGGGAGCGTTCTACTAACATTATCTCAGACCAAGAGTCAGTACAGAGACCAACAAATCGGAGAAAAACAAGGACAACCTGTTGGCTTCCCCTGTCCTTGATCAGACTTGTTCTTCTGGCCAATATCTGCCTCCTCTTCATCCAAAGATAATTATCTTGGAATCACTCATTCAACTGGCTGCCCGGAGGACTCCGATGGAACCCCGTTGAACAATTATTTTCTATATAAAATACTAACGTTCACTAACTAAATTCGCCGAATTTATAGTGACCGCATTCTCTGCTATTTCATGAATGAATTATCCTCGATTTCTTTTTTTCCATTAGCTCTGCCTTCCATCTTCGCGGTTGATATACACTGATCAATTAGTTATGAGGGTACATTAAATTGACATTACAGCTGCATGTGTTACTTTTCTTATCCCCGGATATATTTGTACGTTAATCCCCCAATTTTATAACTTACTCCAAAAGCCTGGGAGCTGAATAGTTCATTTTCCTTACCAGCGTGTGTATTAGTTTAATGTGTTCCGTCCAGTGATGGATTATCTCCCTTGCCTCCTACACAACACATGTCCAGGCTGCAGTCAAGTGAGGGATTGGTGGAACTGAGTAACACCGTACTCCCACAGATATTCATCTGTATCAGTGCATTGGATCTGGAAGTTCTCCTTCATTACTGTGCATAATATAAATTTCAGACCTCTAATTCTCCATTGCCAGATAGTATCACTCATGTCCATTGAAAAGACACCTTTTTTTGTTGTTCACTCAGTGTTTTCAATCAGTGACATCCCTGTTAACACGTTGGTCCGGCGTACTGTCTCTGGAGTAAATTTACTCTGTCTCAGTCATGGTTGACGTCATCGCAACGAAATTCACCATTTCCTTTCCACACTTCCTCTTGATTGTGGTCTACGGAGTTTATGAAATATCCGTTTGATCCCTAAAAATGCCATGACATCTTCCATTATTTGGGCCGCGAAAAGTTTGCCATAATCCATTTGGGTACTCCGGGGTAGTTCCCGTCAAGTTAATATACTTTCCGAAAATATTTTTGCAGTGGTATTTGCTGTGTCTGTCATAGCTGAGAATGCTTGTGTGCCTTAATCCGTTTCGGTACTCCGAGCTAGACCCAGCAATTGAATATTTATTCACCCACGTCATAAAGCTATCTATTATTACCACGGTATATCTGTATGCTCCCGGGCCGGGCGGTAAGAAAAATAATTTAATCTATTTTTAAAGTAGTCCAAGGCTCTTCTACTGGCCTGGTGTGTTGAAGGCCTCTTTTCCTTACATTTCTGTGAGGATTAAATTGTACACAAATTCAAGCAAGTTTTCACAAAATATCAACATCATCCTTGTTCTTAGTCCACCAGCCCTCTTTCTTGATCTTTTCTGGGGTGCGTTTGCATCCCTGGTGTCCCCATGCAATATGGTACCAGCGGGGGGTCAACTGGTTTCTTCCTTCCTCTGAAACCAGAATCTTTTAATCATGAAGGACAACTCCATCTTTGACAGATAGTCTCTTCTGTTCTTTGTATATTTTAGACCCTGGCCCGTGTGTGTGTGTGTGTGTGTGTGTGTGTGTGTGTGTGTGTGTGTGTGTGTGTGTGTGTGTGTGTGTGTGTGTGTGTGTGTGTGTGTGTGTGTGTGTGTGTGTGTGTGTGTGTGTGTGTGTGTGTGTGTGTGTGTGTGTGTGTGTGTGTATTTCTTCAGCTTCTTGGTCAATCCTTAATCGTAATCGGTTGTTCCTTCTGCCACCCAGTCTCCCCAATCCGTGGCTGCCATTTCTGTCAAAATAAAGCACCTTGCTCCACCAATTCGTCAACCTTTCTATTTCCCTTCATGAATCCATATTTTTCCCTTTGCCTCCTTAAATATATATTGTAATAGAGGAGCAGATGCGAGGAGCTTCCGACCAGTTGAAACAAGCCCTCTGGCTGCCCACAGAGGCAACTGATCTGTAAGGCAAACTCCGTAAGATCAGATTGCATGGCTGACTCTGGTGAAATGGTTCCTGGTTCTCTAACCAGGTAAGCTGCAGCTGCCAATTCCGCTGCCTACGCACTCATGTGTTTCGGTAACTTTAATGCTATAGTATACATTTCCTGGCCAATTTCATCCTCTACAAATGTGCCTCACCCAGATATCCTCTCACCATCCTGTACTGACGAGGAACCATATACAAACAATCTGTGCCTTTGTGCCTTTGTTTTTAATCATTACTTAATCTGATCTTTCACTCTTTTCTGTTTTTGTTTTTGATAGAAACAGACCCTAGAGACCATTTGCTGTCATAATCTGAGTCGCATTTTCACTTCCTTGGTACAGCAGGTTATCGGTTGACATCAACGTTGTGTTTATACCCTTTACACTAATATTTATTCCTTGCAACAGCAATGTCCATCTAATGACTCTTCATTGGCTTACTCAACCATTCTGAATCGTTCCATCTACCGGTAATTGCATGGGCGTGTGTTCTGTCAGTACTGTAGGTGGATTAAATCCCAAAATGTAGGCGAAATATTGTACCGTTCAGAGAAGGCTAACAGATGGTTTTCATACACAATACCCTCCTGTTCAATCGCTGAAAGCATGTGTGATGCATACACTGCTGGCCTTAACTTCCCATGCGTCTCCTGTAACAGCACTCTTGAGTGGGTGGTATCTGTTGTCGCCACTTCCAATGAGAATCGTTCATTCCATTAAAGAAGCTGCCTTACTGAAAAATCCATCAATGTGGTCCCTACAGTAGCCTGCCAGCCTCGGAAGGTACCAAAGACCTTTCAGTTCTCGGGGAACAGGCAGATTCGTAACCGATTTCAAGCTGTCGAGAGTCTATTGTGAACTTCCAGCTATCAACTGGTTTTTTCGCTGGCCATATAGGTGAGGTATCAGTGGAGACTACCGGCCTCAGAACTCCTTGTTGTAGCAAACTCTGCATTACATAACCGACATCTTTCTCTTTTTTTTTTGGCGGAAACCCACATTGCTTCTACAGTTTGGGAATCTGGACCTTGAATGGACAAACTGCCAGCAATCTTTCCGCAGTCATGCTAGTGCCTTAGAAATATGTCAAGGTTCTTTGCACTAATTTCTGCACCTTCTGATCGTTGCTCATCTCCTCCAGTTTGATCCACACTTCAGCCATTGTGCATATTCTATCCTCATATTATCCTAGCGATCTATATGTTGTGTATGTATTCATGCTATTTGCATCTTCCAAATCATACAATTAATTGGCTCAAAACAAATTAGAGTTTGGCCATATAATCACTCTCCACTATATGTTCCTAATACCTGGTTACTTCACCAACACTATGGAATGCTTCAGCACTATGTCTCCTATTCTAAATTTCAGTTGTACACTTATACAGTATGTCCCACTTGTTAATGTCCTGTGAATCCACGTAGGATAATTTTACATTGTATCTTCCAGTCTGCTCTTTTTTACATTAGTGGTGTTGACGGTGTTTTCGAGATCTGGCAGTGCCCATAATAAAGTAAAAGGGTGTCTGAAACCCTTCCACTAACCAGAGGTCGTCCGATTCCATTCCACTTTTTGTCACACACCCATGTTGCTGAGGTCTGATACGGTCTTTGGGGCTCAGCGTGCAATTCCCTGGATGGTAGTGTGTGAATCAAATTATTTTGTAGCCTCCGTCTTGCTTGCCCCTTGAAGGAAAAACAGCTTTCCTGTGCTCTTTCACGTCTCAGGTTTGGGCATTATTTTTAAAGTGCCCCCCTTGACCACAGTTGCAGCATTTAATTACTCCACCTTCAGTTCGCCCTGTTGCTAGCCCTGTTCCAGTTCCTCTGTCCTTTGTTGCCCTTTGATTGTGTGCCTGGGAGGTCCCCTTCCCTCATTTCTCCAGACAGGCTGATATTTAATATGCATCACCTTCCTATTAGAGAGTTTTATTGGCCTTTGTATCTCCTTTTCCACGCTCTACTCATGTTCGTCAGGACCCATGCCTCAGTGTGTGTGGGTTCCAGTCCCGTTTTATATTCATCGGTGCTGTGAGATGCAACTGTCCTCAACGGTTTATTTGAGATTCTTTTCTTAAATGTTCCAGCTCTAATGCCGATTGTCAAGACCCATAACAATTATTATTGAGTCCTTCAAACCAACACCTGTTCCCCCATAATCTCGTTGTATATCTCGTGAAGCTGAATGTATAATTGGATGTAAGCACATTATAGTTAATTTCTTTTCCTCGGAGTCATCTAGGCCATGTATTGCTCTCTGATGGTTGGTTGATTGGAAAAGCTCTCAAAAATCGTCTCCGAGCACATATATTCCGATATATTTAGCAATATCTTTAAGCTGCTGTACCCCGAACAGTGTGGTTTATGAATGTTCTGATTTGATTTGCTCCCCCTGCTGCCCCCTGTCTGACAGTAGATCGATAGTAGCATCTCTAGATCTTTTCCCTTCACAGCTACGGTGACCTAAAATCTCCTCATATTCCGGCCATTTTCCCAACACGTGCTTATGAAGGTATCCACTCCAATTACACAAATCCAAGTCCTTTGTAATTGCAGAGTCTCCCGAATTAATCATGCTGACCGGGAAACCGCTAGCCACCCAGCCCTAAATCGCTCTATACCTCACCCACGTGGTCCAACACGAGTCCCCCACCGAACAAAGAGATTTATCCTCGAACCCACACAGGGACGTAAATTCTGAATCACACCGTGTAATAAAGTTCAGTGAGGTACAAGAATCTGTATTTACAGACAAATAACTTTGATTGTCTCAACGTAGGTTCATAGACTCTCCATCTGAGTGCACCGCAGTAGAATCCCTGACTCACCATGATCTGTCAGTGATGTGAAAATGTATTAGCCGACCTGACACTTGAGTCATCTCCACCTACCTGTCTTTTCTCCATAACACTTAATTGGACTACTATGTAAAAATATATTCGAAGTCTGTCTTAAATACAGTGGAAAGCAAAAGTTTGGGCAACACTGGTCAAAATTTCTGTTACTGTGAATAGCTAAGCGAGTAAAAGTTGACCTGATTTCCAAAAGGCATAAAGTTAAAGTTAAAGGTTGTGCGTGCGTGAATGAACGGACGGCAGTCGGGTGATTGTTCGGATTGTATTGAAAGGATGTTTGAATGAACCCTTTCTTTTACAGTAGGATCTCACTATTTGCAAGTGGCTGCTTTAATTCGTTGAAATAAATTTGCAGGAACATGTGAATATCAGAGACTGATTCATTTTCACCTCTTAGTATATGGGGGTCGCAATCACGCACATCTGGATTCGCTTTGTTCTTTAGCATGTTTGATAAGGATTTTCACTGCCTCATCCGCCTTCCCTTGCTCAGCTAGTCCTGAATCTAGTGCAGCCAGTTTGCACGAGATCCCAGGCGATCTGACGTTCTCAATGCGTGTTCCATGGGGAACCCAGTCAAACACCTTAACAATTAATATACATCAGCTCGACTGTTCTGTCTTCATCTAACAAATTTTTACTTTTTCATGGAAATTATTCTGGCTCATACGGGACGACCTGACCTCACAAAGCTATGCTGACTATCCCCAACCAGGATGCGTTTCTCCAGATTCTTATACATTTTGTCTCTTAGAAACATTTCGTATAGCTTGCCCACCGCTGACCGAAGACTCACTGGCCTGTAACTCTCAGGACTGCATTAGATTTCTTGAAAAAAGGCATCACATTTGCCATTCTCTGTGGCCAGTGATGACACAAATGTCGTGTCCTAAAGCGCAGCAATATCTTCGTTTCCTTTCTCTGATTACCTGAATTACATCCCTTGTAGCACTGGGGAAAGAGTTATTTTCATGTTTTGCCTGTTTCCAGCTCGTAATTCTGAACGTTTGCGTGTTCCGGCACATATGTCCCCTTCTAACTCTTCTAAGTCCATTGTTAAATTCCTCCTGGCTACACTGTGTCTTATCATAGCCCTGCCTGATCCTTTCGTCCCAAACCTTAAGTATATTTCTTTCTTCTTCTTGAAAAGCTTTTCATTATCTCTTACCAACCAGGATTACTTTAGGGACCATCTGTTCTCCGCCTCAATGAAACAAGCCTATACTGAAACCCGATCTAGTGTTCCATTAACAATCTCCATATTTCTGTTGAGCATTTGAAGGAACAGAACCAATCCAAAATTTGGCTACCAAGTTCCTACCAAATAGCATCAATTAAATACTTTCTATACTGTCTGCTCCTATCCCACTATAAGGTATTAGTAAATTTCGAATAGCTGTGTCCTATCGTTCTGAAATGCTGACCCGCAAAAAGATCTGTTACCCGACCCGTTTCACTTTCCAGTACTAGATCTAGATCTAGTACCTGCCCGCTCATTGTGATCAGACTCCTTCTCGGACGTAACCGAGAAATTCTGTCACATCGAAACCTTTGTAAACAGACGAAGTGCCCATGAATATTGGTGAAGTTTAATTTGTCTGTGACAACAACCGTGTCAAAATGGCACCAGTCCAAAATCTATCTCCCTATCTGTCACTGTCTCCGCTTGTTGTTTTTGTTTTGGTAAAGGCAGCTCCCCACAGAATTCTCCGAAACGAGTGTCGGTTCCCTTCCTACTTCTGAGTTTCAATCACAGTCTATTAACATACAATCCCATCACAGTGTCCTCCCTTTCGCATCTGTGACACTATCACACTCTCACTGTGTTTAAAAGGTTTTCCCTTTACTCTCTTTTACCCGACTCTGAACATTTTAAAACATCTGAACCCCGAGATGTCCGGAAGTCATTCCTCCCCTTGAGATTGAATTGACTTTATTTCATCCACATACATGAGGAATATAAATCTTTAGGCTACGTCTCCGTCCAAAAAGATAATGTGCAATCCTAGAAATTAATAACTGTAATAAATCGAGCAGTCAATGGAACATAGGAAAACACTGATATCAGTGTGAGTTAGTCAGTCTGAAACTGTCACGGAGCCTGTTGTTCCTGGCTTTTATGCTGCAGCACCGTTTCCCGGATGATTGTCAACTCTCTGCGATAGTTTGGAATTCGTTTATCTCATGATGAGCAGGGACATGAATGTTTGAATTTATGACGTATTTGCAAAACCTACTCATTTTCAAACTGTTTTATTCGAAACTTCGCTGAATTGCAATTAGAGTGGGCGTTATCAACACCGATGACCATTTAATGTAAACACATACTTCACTCCATTCTTCAATTCTTGCCTGAATTTCCTCTGTGTCAGTGTATAGATACAAGTATTGGTGCACATACTCAGAATTTGCAACATGAACCCAAATTGTTGCAGTATATATACCGGGGAACTCAAATATTTGTCCTCATAAAAAAAGTTTTCCGCTTGCCATTTCAGGGAATGAGCTACATAGGGTATCCAAAATAAAATGAAATTTGCAGATATTGCAAACAATAAAATCATCGATTTTCTGCGGTTTTCCACCTCGGTATCCTTCTGATTATCACTGCTGTTCCGAAGCCCTCTGCGGACTCTATTTGCCGCAATTATATGTCTTATTGTTAACCCATTGAACATTAGAATTAAGCCGATTGGTAGCAACGGTGTTAAAATGCTGTCCAGCAATTCGACTCCTTTCCATACAGGTAAAGTAGCGTATTCATGTGTGAAGGCGCAACGCCACGGTATGTTGTCAATGATGACATAAGGTTCAATGGCAAAGTAAAACGGGACACTTCTTCCGCAGCTCAGTATAATCACGGTCAACATAACCACCGTTGCTGTTCTCTCAGTGCAGTATCGTTCCCCGAGCTTTCGACAGCAGATGGCGATGGAACGATCGAAGGTAAAGCTGACCGTAAACCAAACAGAACAGTCTCTTGTCACAACAAATAATACAGTTGTCACTGCGCATACAGGAGTGATGAGCAGGGATCTAGAATAAATGTAGATATTGTTGGTCTGATGCACTAAAGCAACAACGATAACCACCATCAGATCCGCCGTTGCCATTCCAACCAGGTAACGGGTGATGCATCTGGAGAGTCCGCATTTTCCCCGAGATAGGATCACAATCGCCGTTAAATTAACTGCAAGAAATTAGAAACAAAACAACATTATCGTCAGCTGCAACTGTGCGAATGCCCAGTATTCTTCCAATACTATGCAGGGTCTGTGTTTTGGAAGTGAAAAGCAGAAATTCAATGTGTGCCAGCCAGCTCCTACTGGAGGACCACAATGGACTGGCGACTTTCCGACAGCTTAGAGCGAGGCATCTGATCTCCACGACTTACCTATCCATGAGCGATAGATCGCTCCAGCAAACATCACCATGAGCAACGCCATTTCCATTTTTAGAAGTGAAACAACTATAGGGATTATTTGAAGTGAAATTCAGGAGGTTTAAAGCATAAATTATAATTCATTTACTTATGGAACAACAGACCTGCGTGTCGATATTCGACTGGTCGGTCACTCGAAAAAGCTGCCGATCTGGAAAAGCGATCACTGTCGCTTCAGAAAGCCGAGCAAGGTCCAACTATGAAACTATTGGCAACAACATATTTGACAAAAGAGAAGAAAAAAAACCTCATATCGGGAAAATATGGAAATTGAATTAAAATACATATTATTTGCTTGAATCCTCAATTTGTGAAACACAATTCAGGCGATGGTACCATCTATGCTGTTCTCCGAACAGTGCTGCGGAACAGAAGCAATACGACGGCGCTATACAGAAAGTGACCAGCTCCAGTATCTTACCAGGGACACCGATCGCTACAACTGTAGGATAGAAAACGCCCGCGATGTAGTAAATCGCTGGATGCCCCATATTCTGTTCGAAGCCGCGTTCAAAGGTTTGTATGGACCGGTGATCGGTTATACAGAGTTATATGCAATTCAAAGTAATTCCACTGAGGCAATTAGTGTGGTTATCACATGAGTCGCATTAGGGACAAACAGCTACACAAACACATACATTAAATGGTTTTGTTCACTCTGTCACAGTGCCATGAATTCGGATCCCCAAGGGTGTTACAAGTTATTAACTTATATGCATAAAATAACATGAGCGTTGCCAAAATAATTTCTAAGGCACCAGGCTTCAGCTGCTGAAAAGGGACATTTTCTGATCGGTGTTGTTTCTAACAAAGGCAGTCATCCCGAACAATCAACATCGACAATCACTTTCCAAGAGATTTATTTTTACACATCGGCGGAGCACATTCGCTTCCAAAGCTGGGGTCGGGACATTAGCTCGGCAGTTGAAATGGAGTAAACCTTATTGAAGGGGAATTTTTCTCGCTTGTTCTCGTCATTTCCAGTCATTTGAATGACGAAAGTGTCAATAATAGGTGATCACTTGTTTCACAATAAAAGACACTGTACATTTGTTCTTCTAAGCATATAAACGACGTCGAGAACAATATTCAGGGACATTTCATTGTTATGGAGGATGAACAGTTCTGATGGACAATGGGGTGCAGAGTTGCTCATATCCCCCACCCCCCGCGAGAATCACAAACCATTATTGTTGCTATGCTGCTCATGAGAGAGAGAGAGGAAAAGAAAACATGCGGTAACATCTGCTACAGAAAAGAGCGGGGAGAGAGGCTTGTTGATTCACCGCTTCTGAGAGGGTCATTGATCTTATACCATCCTGTTCATTATCATTCCTCAGTGGACAGCCGGAGTGGGCCGGTTTGATCGACACAGCCATTCAAAACTGATTGATAGCTGAGACCCCATGAGTAGGGATAAAAGTCAGGTCTGGAGAGACACCCTTCAGACACACCAGGAGACACACTAGTGGACACTAATTGAGTGTTGGAGCCCGCGGGAAGGTGTGGGGCTTCGGAGACTGAACCAGGAGGTGGATCAGTTTAACTCACAGTTTTATAGCAGGGCCGGTGGGGACCTGAGTGTGTGTCCACTCATGCCAGAGTGACGAGTCCACCACTGAAGAGCGGTCTAGCTGAATGACAGAGGGGTCATGACTGAATGGCCTCAACGACACGACGGATCAAGAACGCAAAGGAAGGTTTGCCTGACTGTAGCTGTTACATCGCTCTCTCTCTCTCTCTCTCTCTCTCTCTCTCTCTCTCTCTCTCTCTCTCTCTCTCTCTCTCTCTCTCTCTCTCTCTCTCTCTCTCTCTCTCTCTCTCTCCAACGATTACAACACAACAACCATATCGACCTCAGCACGCATGAACTGAACTGAACTTTATACTTTTCTATGAAAATTCATCTACCCCTGGACATCGATAGAGCTTGTTCATTATTGCTCATTATTATTCCCACACTTTTAGATTTATTATTGCTAACGTGTTATCTATATATTTGCATTATTGTTATTGATTTGCTTATTTTACTAACAAACACTTTTGAATATAGTACCACCAGACTCCAACGGATTCTTCTTTCTCTGCTGGGTCAGACACCCAGTTACGGGGTACGTAACAGCTGATAGATCAGTATATCAATAAAGATATTTGATTTGAAAATATGAAAGGCCTTTCAGAAGGTTCTCTCGTAAAAAGAAAAGTGTAGCGAGAACGTTTTTTAAGTAACACTGATTAAGATCGCATCAGACGCTGCTGAGCGTGGTAACCGAAAGGTACTTAGACGGGATACCGATAACTTCATTTACTGAGTAACATGTAGTCTGTTTCTCCAACATTGTTAATCAAAATTGTGCTCCAAATTTTCTAAATTTCTATTTTTCAGAAAAGACGGTGTGGGTAAAAAAAAATAATCAAGCCATGCTCGTTTATCAAATTTCTTCAGGGCAAGATTCTTCAGGGAGCAGACGTTGAAATTCCACCGCTCAGTGCCTGGACGTTTCCTTCTTAAATGAGGCTGAAGCACAGAATGTCATTCTTTTTATAGAACAATCGATACCGATGACGAAAACAACTCGCCCATTGTCTGGTGCTACTTGACAATCATTTATCTATTTTAGCGAACCTCAAAGGCAATGTGGATATAAAAGGCAGTAGTTCTTAGATCTGAACGTTGCACCATTTAGAGATTCAAAGAGAGACATCACAAGGGTGAAAGGGAGAACGCGGGCGCGCCAGAGAGAGAGAGAGAGAGAGAGAGAGAGAGAGAGAGAGAGAGAGAGAGGGGGGGGGGGGGGGGGGAGGGGTGGAGTGTTTGTGGGAAAGGGAGAGGCTGACAACGACAAGCAGGCTGACGCAGACCAGAGAGCGAGAAGGAATAGAGACGGGTGAGCAGACAGGGAACTCTCTTTGAAATATACAATCCCGCTCAGGCGGAAGATGTAATGCTATTACTCAGTCTCACTTGTATTCTCTCTAGAACCATGCAGACAAATGTGGATTGACCATCAGAAACAAGTGCAAATCGGGCGTCCAGGCTATCATGCAGTATTCCTTTCTGTTTTCCAGCAGGATATTTCCATATTTTGAGAAACGTGCGCAATGAACTGTTTTCGCTCTGTGGCTGTTTCTGACATTCCAAGTGGTTTTGATTTTCTACAGCAGCCCTGGCTTGCATTTCACACCTTGAGTGTCTCTTTCTCCTTTTCACCATCCTCCCTGCTGCTGTCGTCAAACATATGGCTTGTAAAATGGCCAAAACTCTATGAGAAATCCCTTTGCTCAAAGGACCACATTACCATCCAGTTTGCAAATAGGATTCGCGTATCTCCATATTTTTCGAGGACGAGAACCATTCCCTGGGTTTGGTTTATACAGCGCTTACGTGAAATGCTTCCTGATGTTTGTCTGAACTCTCCCTTTTACCAGTCTCCACCTACGGCCCGGTGCCTTTGATGATGGATTAACTATGAGGCTGTTAATCTTTACTTGGATCAGCTTGGATCTTTATTTATAACCTTACTGATTTTGACGACCTGTATCATGTCTCTTTTAATTATATATCTACCCAGGCTAAACGACTTAGTTCTTTCAATCGTTCTTCTTAGCTCATACCCTAAAGACATAGAATAACTCTAGCCGTCCTTTTCTGAACTGTCTCCAGTACCTTCACATCCCTCACAGAATATGGAGATCAAGATTGTACACGGTACTCATGGTGTGTCCGTACAAGCACATTATACAGATCCAGGTAAAAGTCTATACACATGAAGTCCACTGAGCGCATTGTATAGGCCAACATTCTAACAGCCATCTTAATCGCTTCTGTGCATTGTCTAGATGTTGCTAGTGATGAGTCCAGCACGACTCCCAAATCCTTATACTATTAACTCTATAACTCAAGACCCGCCATATCTCATATAACTACTTCCTAAATGGAATACTTCCTATTCATGTAAATTAAATGTTCTAATATTTGTCTGCTCAAATCTGGATTCTGTTTACATCTGACTGTATCAGCCAGTCACCCTAATTCTGTATTATCGGCAAACGTTACTAGTTTATTTGTGATGTGCTTAACCAAAATATTAATGTAAATTGAATACATCAGCAGTCCCAAAACCGTTCCCGGCGGAACACCATTTTTAGTATCTTCTATGTGTGAAAATAATTCTCTCACCATAACTCGTTATTTTTTGCTTTTGAGTCAATTCTCCACCCATTCGCATACTTTTCTCAGATTCCCTACCTCCTGTAATTTGATAATTAGCTTAATCTGAAGGACTTGCTAAAAGATATCAAGGGCTCTAACGTTTTCATAAATTTTATTTATCATAGAACTTCAGCATACTGTATTAGTAAAACATGATTTCCGCTTCCTGAGCCAATGCTGACTTCCTGCTAACATGCTGGATCATATCAGCTGCTTGTTTGTCTCATTCCTACATATAGGGACAACTTTAGCTACTTTCCACTCCGTAGGGATTTCCTCAGCCGTCAAACACTTCGAAAAATACATATTACGGGTATGTATATAGAATCACATACCTTTATAAGTATCTTTACATATCTGCTGTCTGGCTCTGGAGATTTATTAACTTTCAACTTTTTCAGATGGAAATGATCTCTCTTGATGAAGTCTCTCAGTCACTTAAAATATCCTTATTTGTATTTTTTTTTCTCTACACCTGCTGGCATATCGCTGGCATCTTCACAGGTGAATGCTTCAGCAATTTATATGTTAGCAGTATCCGCTATGTCATTCTCAGCATAATTTAACAACTCATTGTTATTCCTAACACACTTAAGATCTTCCACATTTCATTTGATACTAAATTAATGAAAAAATGTCTTTGGGTCTATCTTCGGTAATATAATTCTCAAACTGAGTTTTGGCAATATGAGTTTTCCTCTTCACTCTACCTCTCATATTTTCATATGTTCTATGATTAACATCATTAATATGTTTCTGTATCCCTTATGTAGCTGTCGTTTCTTCAATATGCTGTGCATATCTTGATCCATTTATGTCAAGTTTTATAGATTTGCTATGTATAGCATTAGAAAAATAATCTCAGTGTTGTGTGTGGTGTCATATGTGTACTCTGATTATAATTTTTACTTCGAACTTTGAATATTGATCTATTGTTTTTCTGACTGGTTCTCCGGACGCTGGGTTTCCTGCACTGCATGGGTCACTTCTTTAAATCGGCCCCATTGCTGCTTAACCGACTCAATCTCAAGCAGTTCCTTCCAATTCACCTTCTAAAGTCTTAGACGCATTTCACAACATTTACCTTCCCGAAATTGAATTCATTTGTTTTGGTTTTTACTGATATGCTCTCACAAAAAGAAGTTCGAGACTAACAATGTTATGATCACTTGTTCCTAAAGGATCAACAACCTCCTCACTCAAAACTCTACCGTGATTGTTACAGAATATCAAATCTAGACAGGATTCTCCTCTTGTTGGTGCATGTACATATTGTGTCAAGAAACAATAGTTTAACGTTTCAATGAATTCACTTTCCTCCAGTACATTAGTCACTGTGTTCTCCCACTCAGTATTTTGGAAATTATTGTTACCCATAACTGCAACCTACCATCTCAGTTTGCTTTTTTAAAAAATATTCTAACAGAGGAAAACGTAAGAAGGAGTTGTCCTCGTTGTGTAGACCAGGCTGGTCATGGAGGTATGAATGTAAATAAATAAATAAATAAATAAACAAACAAACAAACAAACGAACAAACGAACTGTGATAAAGATGTGGATAATCCCCCACGGAAAGAAGTGACGCGTGGTCTTTAAACGAAGTCAGAGCAGAAGATGTTTAATTGAGGAAAAGGAAAAATGTCGCCAGCAAGCTAAAGTACAGCGGGAATGATCAGAAGAAGCAATTATGCGTTGCGTGAAGTGGTGTCCGGAATTAAGAGAATATATTCACCTTAGGGAGAAGACACATAATTGACGAGAGTGGATAAAAACGCTTTTGAATCAGTTTTGCAGGATGGTCAAATTGCAGTCGGTCTTTCAGAACACTGTAATAGCGGAGTGGAGTCATAGTTGTAAAGTGTATTGAAGTGTATTCCTTCCTTGCGGAACACCACTGGCCATTGTCGTCCAGGCAGAACTCCCTCCTTCTATTATCTAGTTTGACTTCTGTTAATAAGCCAAATCGTAGTGTATGCAAACATGTTTCGCTCGATCAAATTCCGTCTCAGTTTCTGAATGTCCCTAACATGTATAACCCGGTCAAACACCTTACATAGTTAATACATCCTGCATTGACTGTTCCGTCTTCATCTGTATATCTTTTCACTTATTCATGGAATTCAATCAGGCTCATAAGGGAGGACTTGCTCCCACTAAACCATGCTGACTGTTCCCATCCAGAATACGTTTCTCCAGATATTCAAAAATTCGCTCTCTAAAAATCTTCTCCAGTAGCTTTCCCACTACTGATTGAAGACTCACTGACTTGTAATTCTCAGGACTATCCCTATTTCATTTCCTGAACAACAATATAACATTTGCTGTCCTCCAATCCCCTGGCGGCCAGTGAAGACGCAAATATAATGTCCAATAGGGCAGTAATATCTTTGTCCACTTTTTCTAATTACATGGGGTATATACCTTCTATCACTGGTGAAAGGTTTATTTTAGTGGTTAACAAATTTCCAACGCATAAATCTTTACGTAAGTACGTCCCAGTATATCGGCCTTTATACGCTGGATCCACATTCATCAAGGTCTCGCTCACTGGTGAATACCGAAGCAAAGTATCATTAAAGACCTTCAAAGCCTCCTTGCAATCCAGAGACAAGCTTCCTCTTTTATCTCTGATATGTCCCACCCTCTCTCTCGTCAACCTTCTGTTCTTCATGTACCTTAATGCGACTCCCTAAGGCATTCTCATGTCCCTTTCTAATCCTTCTAATTCCAGTTAATTTCCTTTCTGGCTATCTTGTGACTTTCAAGAGCCTTATCTGATCATCTCTTCCTGAAGCTTAAGTATCTTTCCTTCTTCTTCTTGACGATGTGATCCATATCTCCCGTCAACCAGGGGTTACTTTACACTACCTTTCATTCCTATCCGCAATCAACTTTTCCATTAGCAATGATTTGTTGCGCATTTCAAGTAGCAAACAATTTTGCAAATTCGACTCCATGTGCCTACATAATAGCAACAATTAATCACATTCCATTATATCAGCTCCTGTCCAGTGTAAGGGTCTATTAAATATCGAATAGTTGACCCACGAGGAGACCTGCGAATTTTTCTAATACTAGATTCTGAATGGACTGTTCTCTCGTTCCCCTGCAGACATATGGAGAAATTCTGTCACATCTCAACCTTCTAACCTCAGGAAGTGGCAATGAATATTTGGGAAGTTCAAGTAGGCTGTAACAACAACCATGTTAATATGGCACCTGGCCAAAATCTATCTCCTGATGAGGTCCTCGTTGTCTCCGTACCTTTTTATTCTTTTGAGATAGTGTTGCTTCGGAGCTCTAATCACAGCCTACCAATAGACAATCTCTCCATTGTTTCTTCCCTTTCTGCAGCAGTTTTGCTATCATACTCTCCGTGTGTTTCAATGGCACTCACTTTATTCACTTTTACCCGACTCTGTCAATTTTGAAACATGTGTGGAAGCCATTCCTGCTCTCGTGTTTGTCAAGTCTCTACGATAGTTTGGACTAATTCAACCAATGTAACCATCGCACCAGTCCATTGAACGTTTGCACAGTTTCCTACCGCAACTGTATTAAATGTACAACCTTGCGTGGGTTTTGCAATTTCAGGATGACCAGGCAAATGATTGCTTAAATTCATGAGCTACTCATTTTTCAAACTGTTTTATTAGAACACTCCGCTAAATTGCAATTAGACACGGATGTTATCTGCACAGATGGCCGTTTAATGTAAACATATACTTCATTCCATTCTTCAGCTCTTTTCTGAATTTCCTCTGTGTCAGTGTATAGATACAAGTATTGGTGCACATACTCAGAATTTGCAAGATGAACCCAAGTTGTTGTAGTATATATACCGGGGAACTCAAATATCTGTCCTGATAATCATAGTTTTCCGTTTGCCAAGTCAGGGAATGAGCTACATAGGGTATCCAAAACAATATGAAATTAGCTGATATAGCAAACAACAAAATCATCGATTTTCTGCGGTTTTCTATCTCGGTATCCTGCTGATTATCACTGCTGTTCCGAAGTCCTCTGCGGACTCTGTTTGCCGCAATGATATTTCTTACTGTTAACCCATTGAATACCAGAATTAAGCCGATTGGTAGCAAGGGTGTTAAAATGCTATCCAGCAATTCGTATCCTCTCCACACGGGTGAAATAGTGTATTCATATGTGAGGGCGCAATGCCACGGTATGTTGTTGATAATGATTTGAGGTTCAAAAGCAAAGTAAAACGGGACACTTCTCCCACAGCTCACTATAACCACGGTTACTATAACCACCGTTGCTGTTCTCTCGGTGCAGTATCGATCCCGCAGCTTTCGACAACATATTGCGATGAAACGATCGAAGGTAAAACTGACCGTAAACCAAACAGAGCAGTCTAGAGCAGTCTGTCGTAACAACCACAAATACAATTGTCAGAGCACATACAGGAGTGATGAGCAGGTATCTGGAATACATGTAGATATGATTGGTCTGATGCACTAAAGCAACAACGATAACCACCATCAGATCCGCTGTTGCCATTCCAACCAGGTAACGGGTGATGCATTTGGAAAGGCCGCACTTCCCTCGAGATAGGATCACAATCGCCGTTAAATTAACTACAAGAAATTTGCAGGAAAAAACACAACACAACATTATCGGTCGTTGCAACTGTCTGAATGCCCACCTGTCTTCTAATAATATGCAGGGTATAGATTTTTTGGAAGTCAAAAAAAAAAAAAACAGAACAGAAATGCAATGTATGCCGGCTTCGGTCTGTGCACTCCGGCTGGAGGACAATAATGGACTGGAGTAGCCGTGGGTTGGCGACCTTCCGGCAGTTTAGAGCGGGGCATCTGATTTCCACGATGCACGTACCGCTAAACGGTTGATCGCTCCATAAACAATACCATTTCAATTATTAGAGGTTAAACAGCTGAAGGGTTTATTTGTAGTGAAATTGATGAGGTTCACATCATAACTTCTAATTTAGTGATTTGGAGGAACTGACCTGCGTGTCGATATTTGACCGGAGGTTCATTTGAAAAAACTGCCGATCTAGAAAAGCGACGTCTGTTGTTTCAGAGAGCCGAGCAAGATCAAACTATCAAAACTATGGCAATATCGGCAACAACGTAATTGACAAAAGTTAAAAAAAATCATATGGGAAAGATACGGAAACTGAAAGCGAGTAAGAGTCCAAACAGTGGAGCGGAACAAAAGCAAGTGTTCGGCACCATACATATAGTGACCATCTCCACTATCTTACCAGGGACACCAATCGCTACAATCGCCGGATAGAACATGCTCGCGATGTAGTAAATCGCTGGATATCCCATTTTCCGTCAGATGCAGCGTTCAGTTGTACGAAAAGTTCAAAATGCTCATATGGACCGGTGATCGGATTTACAGAGTTATATTAAATTCAGAGTAACTCCTCTGAAACAGTTAGTGTGATTATGACATCAGTCACATAAGGGACAACCAGCTACACAAACACTGACATTAAAGTATTTTTCTCATGTCGAAACCGTGCCATAAATTCGTCTCCCCAAGGGATGTTACAGGCTGTTAACTTCTAAATGAACGTTTCCAATATAATTTTCAAGACGCCAGGTTTCAGCTGCTGAAATGGGAGATCAGCAGTTCGGTATGAAGCACAGAACATCTTCTCGTGAATGACTTGACCACTTTACTCCATTACCGTGACTGGTGGTGCAGTCTATTTAACATTAAAGGAGCTGCACAATTCTACCACAATTTCTCAATCTTATTCGTTTTCAACAAAGGTAGAAACTAAAATATGTGTTCTATCAGCTAGTTCCCAGGCTGCTCTATTGTATGCCAGAAAAAAACTGAATTAAACACCATAGCACACAATGCATTATATTGGCACTGAAACTGAGTACTGAAAATCCAAAGTGCCGATTATGTCCCCATGAGACACTGCAGGCACTACATTATTTTGTTCCTTCAGTTGTGGTTTTGTTCCGCATGTTGTCTTCCAGTTGTCACTCGGACGCATCAAACTAAAAAATCGTGAATCCATCACTGGTTTAGGGTAAGAGGCCAGAGAGTGGATGTTTGATTCTTTGACTGAGTCGAGTCTGCTGCAGGGATTGGTGCGCTGTTATTTATCATGCAGTTGGTAGGATATTGCCCAAACACTAAGATTGTATATAGAATTGTTTTACAGTCCGACACAAGGTTCAGTCAGATATGCAATCAAATCAATGTGTAATGATCATTCTGGTAGCCCGGTGAAAGAGACCTTCCCGGAGCCTGTTGGTCCAGGCCTTCATGCTGCGGTATCGCTTGCCAGACGGAAGTACCAGAAACAGTTTATGGCTGGCGTGGCTATAGTCCCTGTTGAGCTTCCGGACCACTTTCACTCATCTACTGATGTAGGTATACTGCGGAAAGGACGGTCCACATTCTCAGATGCGCTGGGCTCTCAACACCACTCTCCGCGATTGAGTGTAGAAACATAAAAAAAACCTATAGCGGAATACAGGCCCTTTGGCCCACAAATCTGTGCCGAATATGTCCTTACCGTAGAAAATACCTTGGATTTCCCATAGCCCTCTTATCATTCTAAGCTCCATAGACCTATCCAGGAGTCTCTTAAAAAAATTAAAATCATTTAAATCGCAACAAGAGGCGGAGAGGGGAGAGGTAAAAGAAGCTCGGAGAGAAGCTGTTTTTTTTAACCGATCGCGGCAAAGAGGCTGGTCTGCGCAGGCGCGTGAAAGTCGGCCCTTGAGGCAGCGGGAGAATGTAATAGCGAGCAGAGTCTGAGTACGAGCTTCACTCCAGGTAAGGCCGGGTAAGCTCCTTTAATTAATCTAATTAGCTTAGGAGTAGGTAATGGAGGCAGCATTTACGGCAGTTGAGTGTTCCGTTTGCAGTATGTGGGAAGTCAGGGAAGGCACAGCTGTCCCTGATGATTGCACCTGCAAAAGGTGCATTCAGCTGCCGCTCCTGACAAACTGTGTTAGGGAACTGGAGCTGGATGAACTTCGGATCATTCGGGAAGCAGAAGCAGAAATAGACAGGAGTTAGAGGGAGATAGTCACCCCTAGGAGTCAGGAGACAGGTCGTTGGGTGACTGTCATGAAAGGGAAGTGGAGTAGACAGGAAGAGCAGAGCACCCCTGTGGCCATTCCCATCAACAATAAGTATACCGTTTTGGATACTGTTGGTGGGGACGAACTACCAGGGACAAGTTGCAGTGGTTGCGTCTCTGGCACCGGACCCTCAGCTCAAAAGGGAAGGAGGGAAAAGAGGAGAGCAGGAGTGATACAGGATTTGATAGTTAGGGGGACAGTTAGGAGGTTCTGTGGAAGAGATCGATAATCCAGCATGCTCTGCTGTCTTCCTAGTGCCAGGGTCCGCGATATCTCGGATCAAGTTCTCATTATTCTCAAGAGGGACAGTGAGCAGCCGGATGTCGTACTCCATGTAGGGACTAATGATGTGGGTAGGAAGAGTGAGGAGGTCCTGAAAGGTGAGATTAGGGAGCTAGGTGCCAAGTTAAAGGACAGGACCTCCAGGATAGCAATCTCAGGATTGCTACCAGTGCCACGTGCACGTAGGTTTAGAAATAGTAAGATAGTGCAGATCAACACGTGGCTGATAGATTTCCAGATTTATAGATATTTGGGAAGTTTTCCGGGGAATCTGGGATCTGTTCCGGCGGGACGGTTTAAATCTGAACTGGAGGGGGGCGAATATTCTTGCAGGTAGGTTTGCTAGAGAGGGTCCAGTGGATTTTAACTAGATACGAGGGGGGAGGTGAACCAGTGTGTAGAAACAGATGTACGGGAGAGGGAAGAAAAATAAGACAGTAAATTACTTTGTACAGTTAGAGATAAACAGAGAGGAAGAGGTAGAGAATTTCTTAATTACATTTATTTTAATGCTAGGAGCATTGTAAGAAAGGTGGATGAGCTGAGAGCATGGATTGATACCTGGAAATATGACGTTGTAGCTGTTACTGAAACATGGTTGCAGGAGGGGTGTGATTGGCAATTAAATATTCCTGGATTTCGTTGCTTCAGGTGTGATAGAATCGGATGGACAAGAGGGGGAGGTGTTGCGTTTTTTTTAGAGAAAATATTACAGCTGTGCTCTGGCAGGATAGATTAGAGTGTTCGTCTATGGAGGCTATTTGGATGGAATTGAGGAATGGGAAAGCTGTACTAATACTTATAGGGGTGTATTATAGACAACCTAATGGGGAGGGAGAATTGGAGGAGCAAATTTGCAAGGAGATAGCAGATATTTGTTGTAAGCACAGGGTTGTGATTGTGCAAGATTTTAATTTTCAACACATAGACAGGGAATCAAATACTGTAAAAGGGATGGATGGTTTGGAGTTTGCAAAATGTGTGCAGGAAAGTTTTTTGCAGCGATACATAGCGGTACCGACTAGAAAAGGTACAGTGTTAGATCTTCTGTTAGCGATTGAAATAGGTCAGGTGACGGAGATATGTGTTGGGGAGCACTTCGGGTCCAGTGATCACAATGCCATTAGTTTCAATATAATTATGGAGAATGTTAGGACTGGACCCAGGGTTGAGATTTTTGATTGGAAAAAAGGCTAACTTTGAGGAGTTGCGAAAGGATTTGTAAGGAGTGGATTGGGACAATTTATTTTATGGGAAGGATGTAATAGAGAAATGGAGGTCATTTAAAGGTGAAATTTTGGGGGTACAAAAGCTATATGTTCATGTTAGGTAGAAAGGAAAGGTTGGAAGTTTGAGAGAGCCATGGTTTTCAAGGGATATTGGAAAATTGGTTAGTAAAAAGTGATATCTACAATAAATATAGGCACCATGGAGTAAACGTGGTGCTCGTGGAATATAAGCAATGTAAAAAGAAAGTTAAGAAAGAAATTAGAAAAGGTAAAAGAAGATACCGTGGTTGCTTTCGCAATTAAGGGGAAAATAATTGGAAGGTTTTCTACAGTGATATTAATAGCAAAAGGATAGTGAAGGATATAATTTGTCTCTTAGAGAATCAGAGTGGGCAGCTATGTGTGGAACGGAAAGAGATGGGGGCGATTCAGAACAAGTTTTTTTCTTCGGTATTCACCAAGGAGAAAGATATTGAATTGTGTAAGGTAAGGGAAACATGTAGGGACGTTATGGTAAAAATGACGATTAAAGAGGAGGAATTACAGGTGCTTTTAAAGAAAATAAAAGTTGATAAATCTCCGGATCCAGACGGGATATTCCCTGGGACATTGAGGCAAGTTAGTCTGGAAATAGCAGGGGCTCTGACAGAAATATTACAAATGTCATTAGAAACGGGGATGGTGGTGGAGGACTGGCGCATTGCTGATGTGGTTCCGTTGTTTAAAAAGGGTTCTAAGAGTAAACCTATCAATTATAGGCCTGTCAGTTTGACGTCAGAGGTGGGTAAATTAATGGAACGTACTCCTAGAGCTGGCATATATAATTATCTGGATAGACAGGGTCTGATTAGAAACAGTAGCATGTATTTTTCCGTGGAAGGTCATGTTTGACAAATCTTATGAAATTTTTGGAAGAGTTTACTAGGAAAGTTGACAAGGGTAAAACAGTGGATGTTGTCTACATGAACTTCAGTAAGGCCTTTGACAAGGTTCCGCACGGAAGGTTAGATAGGAAGGTTCAATCGTTATGTATTAATATTGAAGTAGTAAAATGGATTCAACAGCGGCTGATTGGGGAACGCCAGAGAGTAGTGGTGGATAACTGTTTGTCAGGTTGGGTGCTGGTGACTATTGGTATGCCTCAGGGATCTGTACTGGGTCCAGTGTTCTTTGCCATATATATTAATGATCTGGATGATGGGGTGGTAAATTGGATTAGATAGTATGCAGATGATACTAAGGTAGGTGGCGTTGTGGATAATGAAGTAGGTTTACAAAGTTTGCAGAGAGATTTGTGTGAGTTAGAAAAGTGGGCAGAGCGATGGCAGATGGGGTTTAACGCTGATAAGTGTAAGGTGCCACATTTTAGTAGGAATAATCCGAATAGGACATTCATGGTAAATGGTGGGGCATTGAAGAATGCAGCAGAATAGAGTGATCTAGGAATAATGGTGCATATTTCCCTGAAGGTGGAATCTCATGTGGATAGGGTGATGAAGATGGCTTTTGTTATGTTGGCCTTTATAAATCAGAGCATTGAGTATAGGAGTTGGGATGTCATGTTAAAATTGTACAAGGCATTGGTAAGGCCGAATTTGGAGTATTGTGTACAGTTCTGGTCACCGTATTACAGGAAAGATGTCAACAAAATAGAGAGTGTACAGAGAAAATTTACTAGAATGTTACCTAGGTTTCAGCAACTATGTTACAGGAAAAGACTGAACAAGTTAGATCTTTATTCGTTGGAGCGTAGAAGTTTGAGGGGGGACTTGACAGTGGTTTTTTAAAATCATAAGGGGGATAGATAGAGTTGACGTGGATAGGCTTTTTTCCATTGAGAGTAGGGGAGATTGAAACAAAAGGACATGAGTTGAGAGCTAGGGGGCAAAAGTTTAAGGGTAACACGAGGGGGAATTTCTTTACTCAGAGAGTGGTAGTTGTGCGGAACGAGCTTCCAGTAGAATTGGCAGAGGTAGGTTCGGCATTATCAATTAAAGTAAAACTTGATAGGTATATGGACAGGAAAAGAATGGAGGATTATGGACTGAGTACGGGTCAGTGGGACTAGGTGAGAGTAAGCTTTCGGTCTGGACTAGAATGGCCGAGGTGGCCTGTTCCCCTGCTGTAATTGTTATATGGATATATCATTATAAAAACCGTATCGTTTCCGCCTCCACCACCATCGCCGGCAGTACATTCCATGCACTCATCACTCTCTTTGTAAATAAAAAATCCTTACTCCTGACATCTGCTCTGTATCTACTTCCAAGCACCTAAAGGCTCTGCCCTCTCGTGCTAGCCATTTCAGCCCTGGAAAGTAAGCCTATGACTATCCACACTATCAGTGCCTCTCATTATCTTGTACACATCTATCAGGTCACCTCTCGTCCTATGTCGCTCCAATGAGAAAAGGCCGAGTTCACTCAACCTGTTTTCTTTAGACATGCTCCACAATACAGTCAACAGTCTTGTAAATCTGCACTGCACTCTTTCTATTGTTTCAATGTCCTTCCTGTAGTGTGGCGACCGGAACTGAGCACAGTACTCCAAGTAGAGTCTGAACAGCTTGGTATACAGCTGCAGCATTACCTTCCGGCTCTTAATCTTAGTCCCATGAGTCTCACGTAACCACAGAGTCAACCTGCGTAGCAACTTTGACTGTACTGAGATTCGGATCACAGGACCCCTCTGATCCTGCTCACTTCCCAGAGTCTCACCATAAATACTATATTCTGTCTTCACATTTGACCTACCAAATTGAACCACCTCATACTTACATGGCTTGAACTCCATGTTCCAGTACTCAGCTTAGTCTTGCATCCTATCAATGTTCCGCTGTAGCCTGTGACAACTATCCACACTATCCACAATACCCCTAACCTTTGTGTCATCAGCAAATGTACTAACGTATCCCTCCACCTCCTCATCCATGTCATCTATAAAAATCATGAAGATTATGGGTCCCAGAACAGATCCCTGAGACACACCACTGCTCACCGGCCTCCATGCAGCATATGACCTTTCTACAACCACACTTTGCCTTCTGTGTGCGATCCCATGCCTCCTGACTTTGCTAAAATTCACCTACACTACATCTACAGCTGTAGCTTCAACAATCCTTTTAATGACATACTCAAAAAATTCAATCAGGGTCGCAAGGCCTTTGACAAAGCCATGCTGATCATTTGTAATCAGATTATACCTCTTCGACTGTTCATAAATTCTGCCTCTCAGAATCTTCGCCATCAACGTACTAACCTCTGAAGTAAGACTCAATGGTCAATACTTTTCAGCGCTATCCCTACTCCCTTTCTTGAATAACGGAACAGGATCCGCAACACCCCAATCCCCCAGAACCTTTCCCGTACTCATTGATGATGCAAAGATTATCGCCAGAGTCTCAGTAATCTCCTCTCACTCTTTCCACAGTAGCCTGGGTACATCTCGCATGCTCCCGGTGACCTACCCAACTTGATGCTTTCCAGAAGCTCCAGCGTATCCTTTTTCTTAATATCTCCACGCTTAAGCTTTTCAGTCCGCTGCAAGTCATCCCTAAAATCGGCAAGAACCTTTTCCGTAGTGAATACTGAATCAAAGTATTCATTAAGTAAGTCTGCTATCTCCTCCGGTTCCATTCTCACTCCTCCACTGTCACACTTGATGGGTCCTAATCTCTTACGTCTTCTCCTGCTCTTCACATGCTGGAGGTTTTCCTTAATCCTGTCCACCAGGGCATTTTCAAGGGCTCTTCCAAATTTCATTTTTAACCTCCTTCCTGCTCGCCTTATAAACTTTCAGATTTCTATCGTTATCTAGATTTTGAAACTTTTGTTCTTGACTACTTGACTAGATTTACAACAGCCGTTGCACACCCCTGATCCTGTACATACCATTACTTCCGTGTCTTATTGGAAAATACCTACGCAGAACCCCATGCAAATTTCACACATCCCCACATTTCTTCTGTACAATTCCGGGAGAACATCTCTTTCTAGTTTATGCTTCAATGTTCTTGCCTGATAGCCTCATTTTTCACCTCAATCCAATTAAATGTTTCATTAACTTGTCTGTTCCTATCTTTCTCCAATGCTATGGTTAATGAGATGGAATTGTGATTACTATGTCCGTAATGCTCTCCCACGGAGAGACCTGACACCTGACCAGGGATAATTTCCCAATACCACATCAGGTACACTCTCTCCTCTTGTAGACCTATCTACATATGGTGCCTGGAAAACCTTTCAACGCACGTAGCAATATCCACACTATGTAGGGACCAATGACGTGGATAAGAAGAAGGAGGGGGTCCTGTAAAGAGAGTTGAGGAATTAGGTGCAAATTTGAAGGACAGCACCTCCAGGGTTGCAATCTTAGGATTGTTACCCGTGCCACATGCTAGTAAGGCCAGAAATAGGAAGACAATGCAGTTAAATACGTGGCGAAGGAGTTGGTGCAGGAGGAAAGACTTCATGTGCCTTGTTCCAGGGAAGGTGGGACCTGTTCCAACGGGACAGGTTGCACCTGAACTGGGGGGGGGGGGGGGAATAATATCCTTGCGGGAAGGTTTGCTAGTGCTGCTCCGGGGGATGTAATGTATATTTTCAAAGGGAGGGGAACTAGAGTGTTGAGCAGATAGTGAGGTGAATGAGGATAAAGGTCATGCGAGAACAGAAATTATAGCGCATGGAGTAAAACCAGATCTAATATATAAAGAGGTTTTGGGGAAAGAGAAGCCGAATATAGAGTGTAAAGGTAGTAAGGAAGAAAGGCTGAAGTGCGTGTACGTCAATGAAAGAAGCATCAGGAGCAAAGGTGATGAATAGAGAACTTGAATATAGACATGGAATTATGATGCAGTGGCCATTACAGAGACTTGGCTGGCACCAAGGCAGGAATGGATTTTCAATATTCCTGAATTGCAGTGTTTTAAATGGATAGAGATGGGGGAGAAAAAGGAGGATGGGTGGCATTACTGGTGAGGAATATATTTACAGCTACAGAGAGGGTGGATATTGCAGCAGGACCCTCTTTTGAGTCAGTATGGGTGGACGTCAGGAACAGGAAGGGAGCTGTTACTCTATTCGTGGTACTGTATAGGCCCCCTGGTAGAAACAGTGATACCGAGTATATTGGGAGTCAGATTTTGAAAGGTGCCAAAATAGCAGGGTTTTTGTTATGGCTGACTTTAACTTCCCTAATATTGATTGGCACATCATTAGTTCCAATGGTTTGGATGGGGCAGAGTTTGTTATGTGTGTCCAGGACGGATTCCTGTCAGAGTATGTTGACAAGCCGACTAGGGAGAACGCCTCACTAGATCTAGTATTAGGTAACGAACCGGGTCAGGTCACAGATCTCTCAGTGGGTGAACATCTGGGGGAGAGTGACCACCGCTCTCTGGCCTTTAGCATTATCATGGAAAATGATAGAATCAGAAAGGACAGGACAATTTTTAACTGGGGAAGGGCAAATTATGAGGTTATAAGGCTAGAACTTGCGGGTGTGAATTGTGATAATGTTTTCGCAGGGAAATGTACTATGGATATGTGCTTGATGTTTTGGGATCTCATACAGGTTATTAGGAATCATTTTTGCCCTGTGAGTATTGGAGAATAAAGTTGCATTGTTTGCTGTGTAACCAAAACTATGTAACCAGTCTTATATTTACTACGTATCCAACTTATTAGCCAGAATGTAACCTCTGTATTGTCTCTGTACTATTGAACACATCAATGCCTTGAGAATGTAGCTAACACTGAAAGTAAATATGTAGCGATAACGGTGGTAGACGGGATCGTGGAGTGGTGTGATGGTATGGGGACCAGACATGGCCGAGAAGGAGGACACGTGTTCCAGGGAGTAGACTACAGCAAGTATGGGCTACTGAGCAGATATATTGGTGGCGATTCGAGAAGCTAATGTGCAGGTGATAAGCGTTGCAAGTGGATAGGGTATGCTAATGTGACAGAGATTGGAGACGAGGATATGCTAATGCGACTAAGATAAGAAATTTCTATAAAGAAAACTGTGAACTAGGCTCGGCGGACAATTAGTGACACACTCATTAATTGTCTCAGCTTTTGTTTGCAAAAAAGGTTTAAACTTTTCGAAGTATCTTCTGCGTCTCCTGGTTATTTCAAGAAACCACGACAAAATTAGCGACCGCGGCAGGACCGGAAAAAGTCCCGCGGAAAGGAAATGGCAGATTAGGGAAGCTTCCTGGTACTCTAGGGACCCCCACAGGGCTAACAGAATTAAGGGTGCAAACAAACAAAAGGTAAGCGCTTTTTGCGACAATTTGGACTAAGAATTCTGTTGGCTTTGGGGAGGTCTTGGAGTCTCAGAAGTGTGGAACCACTGCCGAAGGGTCTCTCCGGTCCGATGAATCTGGCAGAATTAGGGGTTAACAGGAGGCTCTGAGGATTAATCGAGAACACTGCAGTGGGGGTAAGTACGAATAACCTAATAAGAAGTTAAGTGAAGAAAAATTCCACGTGGTGTTGGTAAGTCCCTGTGGATACCGCTTCGTACGAAACGAAGGTCTAAACGGGCAGGGAAAGGAAAAATAGAGAAAATCCTCGTGGATACCGCCTTAAGAGATAAGGGTCTGAATAGACGAGGTGCAAAGTTAAAGTTCTGTGGATACCGCCCTAGGTCGAGAACTGCTCGGGCAGAACGAAATAGTAAACAAGGACAGTCCGATAAATAGTTGAAAGCGCTGGTAGATAGACAATAGACTAGGCATAGAATTAGAGTAAATAGTATTATCAGTAAACGAACAGTGAGTCTCTGAAATATACCTTAAAAAGAGAAAACAACATGACAGATAAAGGAACGGCAGTAGAGATTCTGAGCAAAAACTTCCCAGTAAAATAAAAGTGAGATCAACAAAAAAACTTCAGAAAAATGGGAAAAAAGAACCAAGAACCTGGTCACAAAATGGCCAAGAGAAGGAACGTTTGAAGTAAGCTTGTGCGAAGAAATGGGGGCGCTAATTATAAATTACAAGACCAAAAGATAAATCTAAGTAAAGAGACCAAAACAGGGAACGAAAAATGTAAGTGCTAAAACTGTTCAGGACGGACGGAGAGAGGCTGAGGAGGACAGGTAGAATATTGATTACAAGCGAGGAAGACACTAAAGTGCTGGAGAAACAGTCTGTTAGAGAGAGAGAGAGAGAGAGAGATGAGAGAGAGAGAGAGAGAGAGAGAGAGAGAGAGAGAGAGAGAGAGAGATGAGAGAGAGAGAGAGAGAGAGAGAGAGAGAGAGAGAGAGAGAGAGAGAGAGGTACAGTGAGAAGGTGGCTTCAGCTCATACCCGGAAGTGAAAGAAGCAGAACGGTCCCCTCCCCTATAATGAGGGAGGAACCACAAAGCAGTGCCCCTTGTTGACGGGTACATGCAGGGAGAAGTTACTGAGAGGGAATTGCCAGAGGAGAACGGAAAGGTACTCAGGGGCCGACCAAGTATTGAATCAGGACAGAAAGGAAGGACTCCACAGAGAGAAGAAGAGTACACCGGAGAAATTTGTGTGGGAGGCAGTAAAGACATACCTAGAGACGGATTGGGAGTCAGGCGAGGAGGAGAACCAGGGCAGGTGGGAAGAAGGAGGAAGAATGATGCCGTTGTTAGTAAAAGGATCAGGACAAGAGCAGTATATTCCCTTGGGGATCCCAAGACCTAGAAGGGCTGACAAACACTGTGCCCAGTCTACAAGGAGGAGCAGGGGAAATGGATTACAGCCTTGAAGAAGAAACGGCGGAACGATTATTGACTATGGGAGATTTAAAGACACTATTGATAAGGTTGATGGGAACCTTCAAATCTAAAGAAATAATGGAAATGGCTGGCGTATTAAAGCACGAACGACCCGAGAACTGATGGAGACGGGTTTGACAGAGTGAGGCAGAGGGTATGGCAGGCCCTCAGGAAGCTTTATCCACCCAAAGTGGACCCCAAAGCCTTAAAGGGGGATCCACTGGGAGACACTGAAAACCCAGCAGCCTATGTAGAAAACCAGTGAAAAGATGGAGACAGGAGACTGGAGCAAGAAGTGGAAATAACTTATTTATGACCACACTGTTCCGACATAGCATTTTGGATGCAATGCCTTCCGCAAGTAAAATCCAAACTGGAGGAGTGGTTGGGCTGATGTCAATGACCCCACAAGGATTCAGAGACCATGTAGTCCATGCGGTTGAGAATACCGAAAAGGACAAACGGAGGTTGGCTGAGCAGCAGGAAGAGGTGCAAAGAAAGTTAATACAAATGCAGCTCGAAGAAATCAAAAAGATGGAAAAAGCTAAAAGCAAAAAGATGCTGCCAGCAACCACCGGTCTGTGTACAGCCATCGAACTGGATGAAGCACCGCTATATGGAGGACCGATCATACTGTAAAGACAATGGCTGGAAAACCCATGCCAATAATCAACGTCTTTGGAGGAGCATTCCAACAAATGCCCTATCAGGAACAGACTAAATTCAAACAGCCCAGACAGGACTGGACGTCCCAAGGAGGGGGACAGAGGAGCTATGGGCAGAGGGGACCAGTGAGGAAACGGGGAGAGAGAGGTAGAAATATTGTGCTGGGGATGTAATCAGCCAGTTCACATGAGAAGAGATTGTCCCGTTTACACCATGGCGTGTCACATATCAGCAGGAACGGATAAGAAGGGAACTAAAGTTTAGCCAAGGACCAGCCCCTACAGGCCCAGGCGGACCTGTGAACCCCTATGTGAGGTATTAGGAGTGTCCCGAGAACTCGAGTGGGAAGGGACATTACCAAACCGATAACAAGGGAGGCAGAACAGGAACCCAATGTTCAGGTTATGTTAGAATGGCAACTGACACCAATGATGATAGATACTGGAACCACTTACATTTGTGTACAGCCACAGTATGCCGTTCACCTTCTCATGTCAGGAAGTTTATCAAGACGGTAAGGTTCTCAGGGAAAACACAGTTGACACAGTGCACGGCTCCAGGGCAGTTGAGAATGGGAAATAAAGGAATTGTTTTGCCAGTGCTAGTATCTAAAGGAACCGAATAATTTGTTAGGCAGAGATTTAAAATTGAAACTGGAAATCAAATTAGAATGCACCAGAGATGGGCTGAGTGCTGGAAAGAGCAGGGCTCAATTGATAGTGCGAGAAGACAAGAAGGCTAATATTTTCTTGGATAGGAGACATTGCAGATCAGATTCAAGAAGCCTGGGAAAAATGGAAAAAGGGCGTGCAGGCTATATTACCTAGGGCTGTAATGCCCAAATCTGAGATAAATTGCACAGTGATTTTTGTCGAGACTCAGAACAGGGAGTTAGAGGAGAGATGGCACGTGGAGGGATGTACGCAGCAGCACCTGGAAGGGGAGAGTCTGTGATAATTGGAAAGCAAGGGGCAGCTTTGCAAGTTATGTGGAACACCTTTTTAGAGAAAGGTACAGGATACTGGAGGCAGCACCCCACGTTGTTGGTAAACATGGGATATCAGACTAAAGACTTAGAACTCATAGTTAAGAGTGCTGAGACCATAACAGTGTGGAGGAAAATCACGCAGGATGTGTGGATATCAGTGGACAACAATTGCATTAAAATAATGGTAAGTGTAGATATGGTCGGGACAATGAAAGAGGACGAAATAATTCCCCAACCACACATGCCATTGCTGGGAAAGGAGAGAGGCCAGCAAAAAGATAGAAGGTTAGATGAGTTGCCATCTATTCTGTGGTCGCAGCATGACACGGACATAGGGCAAATAAAAACAGCTAGCCCGGTGGAAATAAAGCTGAAAAAAGGGGCAATTCCACCCAGTAAACCACAATACCCACTAAGACCAGAAGCAGAAGAGGGTATAGCATCGACAGTGCAGGGATTGCTTGAAGCAGGAGCGCTTGAAAGAACAAACAGTCCATGCAATACCCTGTTGCTGCCGGTCTTTAAAGAAGATAAATCTGAATGGAGATTGGTGCAATATTTGCGAGCGGTAAATGACGTGGTGGAGGACTGGCCGGCGGTAGTCCCCAACCCACACAAGCTTTTGACTAATGTTCCACCAGAAGCAAGTTACTTTTCAGTGATTGATTTGTGCTCGGCTTTCTTCAGCATTCCTCTTGCCGACCAGTGTCCGTATCTGTTTGCATTTACTTACAGAGGTGCTCAGTATACCTATACCAGAATGGCACAAGGGTTTAAACATTCAGCACATGTTTTTAATCAGGTGTTAAAGGCAGACCTAAAGGGCATACCATTGGAAAGTACATTGTTCCAGGATGAGGATGACCTGTTGATATGCTCCCACAGCGGGGAACAGTGTGAGCAGGACACTATAACTCTGTTAGAGAAGCTGGCGCACGGAGGACATAAAGTGTCCAAAAAGAAACTGCAATTCTGCACGCAGCAAGTGGAATACTTAGGTAGGGTAATATCCAAGGGAGTGAAGGCGATAGCACCAGATCAGATTGAGGCAATAACTAAGGCACAAAAACCCCAGACAGCAGGGCAGATGATGACGTTTTTGGGAATGGCAGGGTACAGCTCAGATTGGATAGGAGAATATGCTGAGATTGTGGCACCTTTGAGAAAGATAATGAAAGAAGCCGGACATAAAAATTTGAAGAACGGCTTACAGTGGAATGAAGAGCCTGAGATAGCTTCCAATACTATTAAGCAGGAATTTCAGTCAGCACCAGCATTAGCTTTGCCTGACTATGAGAAGGATTTTCATTTGTATGTATCCAACCGACAGGAAGGTTATGTCACAGCGGTTCTAACACAAGAGACAGGCACTGGGAAAGCAAAGCAATTGATAGCATACTACAGTACGAGGCTAGATGAGGTGGCTCAGGGGTATCCACCCTGTTATCAGGGATTGGCGGCGCTGTACTATGCGTATGAAAAGCCATCATTTGTGACCCTGGGCTATTCTGTGACTCTATACATACATCACAAAGTAGAAGAATTGCGGGAAAAAAAGGGAAATTTGTGCTAACGCCAGCCAGGATCGCAGCGTATCAGATGCTATTGACATTTCCAGACATAACCATACAGAGATACACTACCAGTAATATAGCCGATTTTGTCCCTTTGGACTATGAAGGAGAACCCCATGATTGTGTAGGGAAGACGATGGCATTTGCCAAATTGAGAGCAGATTTACGGTCAGAACCACTAGAGGATGCAGATAAAAAGGTTCTGTTCGTAGATGGCTTTTCTGATAGGGACTATGATGGAAATCATGCAGGGTTCTCAGTAGTGCAACAGGATCAATCAAGCTTTAAGATTATTAGGATGGAGTCTTGCCCCCAACCGTGTTCCGCCCAACTAGCGGAAATCAAAGCCCTGACAGCTTCGTGTGAAATGATGGAAGGTGAGAAATTAGACATTTATACTGATTCGGCATATGCTTATGGAGTATGCCATTTATTCGGGGCAGTGTGGAAACAGAGAGGTTTTAAAAAATGCAGTGGAGATCCCATACAACATTGTCAGCGAATTCTAGACTTAATAAAAGCGATGATGAAACCTAAAGCATTGGCTATAGTAAAATGCCAGGCGCATAAAAAGGGAAATGATGTAATAACAATGGGAAATCAAGCTGCGGACGAGGCAGCCAGAAAAGCGTCTGGATGTACATCAGCTGCCATTACCCCACAGTTAAGCCTAACTCCAGAACCAATGGGAGAGGACCTAATTGAAGTAGACGGTAAGGCAACCTTGGCAGAACAGACAATGTGGAGACGAAGGGGGGGGGGGGCAAGCAGAACCCGGAAGGCTTGTGGAGCACGGAAGAAGGTTTGTTGGTAGCGCCCACCCCTCTACTGACGATTCTGATTTCAGAAGCGCATGGGATTGACCATTGTGCAAGGGGGAAGTGATAAAGAAAATAAAGAAGGATGGTTTTTGGTCAACTTATTTACCGGCTTCAGTGGACTTTGTCTTCTCACAGTGCAAGGTATGCGCACAGAATAATGTTCGGAAGAGAATTACAACCCCAATAGGTCACATTCCTGTACCTGAAGGACCATTTAAACATCTAGTGATCGATTACGTAGACATGATAAAGACAGTGAGAGGGAAAAGATACATGCTGGTAGTAATTGATCGATTTAGCAGATGGGTGGAGGCAGTACCTTCGAAAGATCAATTGGCAAAGACAGTGGTAAAATTTCTGTCAAATGAAGTGATCCCAAGGTTTGGAATACCTACAGAAGTTAGGTCAGGCAATGGTTCAGCTTTTATCCAGAAAGTGGTCAAATTGGTACTACAAGCGCTGAGGATAATGCAAAGATTTGGATGTGTATACAACCATCAGTCGCAGGGCATGGCAGAGAGAATTAATGGAACCCTGAAAGCCAAACTGAACAAAATCTGTGCAGACACTAAATTTAATTGGGTCGATGCTTTACCGTTAGCAATGATGAGTTACCACATGCAAACTAATCGAATGACATGCCTGACACCACATGAGATGCTAACTGGGAGGCCCATGCTAGTGCCCCAGTGGAGAGGGCCGTATAAAGGACCTAGTATGGAACAATTGGAAATAGAATTGAAACAATACATGCAGCAGGTAACTATGACACATAAGTCTATTTATGCACAGGAAAAACAGAAAGAGCCGGAGACCGTACAAGGGGAAGGACCCATCAAACCAGGAGAGCAGGTTTACGTGCGAGCTTTTTCGGAGAAAGTGGAACGAGCCGAGAAGGGAAGGACCCTTTACGGTGACCAAGGCATCACCCACCGCAGTTCAGGTAGAAGGACGCTCCACCTGGTACCATCTGAACCACTGCACGAGGGCAGTCCCGCAAGGACAGTCAGGTGAGGAGTCCGAGGTAAGTGATGCGGAGGAACAGTTAGCAGGAGACAGACAGGAGGAACAAGGAGCCAGACACCTACATTGGAATAGATTATAATGCAGTATCAGTTGAGCGATGAAAGTTTTACGCGAGCACGTGCTCGTCCAGTGGGTCATTTCAGGGGTAGCTGCACTCAGATGTGGAATGTGACCCCAGGCGAAAAACCCGTGGTAGGTTCCGCTCCACCCGAAGGTGCATTGGAAGCCCAGACCATCCCCTTAGCAGACACCTGTTGGCTGTGTGGTGAGGAAGGGGGTCTGAGATCCACACTTATCCTCAATTGGGCAGGTACGTGACCATGTGTTATGCTACTTCAAGAAGTTATAGTATCCCCAGAAGTACACTTCAACACTGATATCTCTAAACAGCAGACACTATTGCGGAAAAGGAGAAACTATGAACCTGACTCGACAATTTGGATAGATAGTATAGGGCAGCCGAGAGATATTCCTAACGAATTTAAGGTGAGGAATGAGATTGTTGCAGGCTTCGAAGCATTTCTACCCTTGATGGGAACTATTAAGAATGTTGAATGGATAAATAATATATATTACAATCAGCAAAGATTCATCAACTACACTGATCATGCATTGGAGGCCATGGGACAAAAGTTAGATGCAACTAGCAAAATGGCGTGACAGAACAGACTAGCATTGGACTGGCTGTTGGCAGAAAAAGAAGGAGTTTGTGTGATGTTTGGAGAGCAGTGCTGTACTTTTATACCAACTAACACTAGTCCAGAAGGATCATTTACTAAGGCAATGTGTAAGTTGAAATGTTTCAGAAAGGAGGTTAAACAAAATGCAGGGTTCGGACATCAGTTATTTGACTGGTTAGAAAGTAGACCCGGAAGATGGGGAGTATGGCTGACTAAGATGGCAATGACTGTCGGTATTTTATTGCTGAGCTGTGCGCTTGTTCTGTGTTGTTTTCTTCTTTGTCTCAAGTCACTTGTAGTTCGTGCTGCAATCAAACAATTTCCGATGCTCGTGGCGATTACTGAACCAAGCTTAGCGGAGAAAGAAGTACCGAAGAAGTATTGTTACAGCCTACAACGCCTGCAGGATGAACAAGAGCAAAACGACAGGGTGGGAGTAGATTGGAAGGGCTTCTGAGTTTTTTTCCCTGTCTCAGGTACAAAGGGACAGGTTTTTGACTCAACGGCCCAGGCTAACAGGGAGAGAATACTTTGAGGTCTTGACGCAGAAAATTATAGTTTATCCCAAGATTTGGGAATAAGTGCTGGACTTTGTTGGGGCTTTTGTGCGCGGACTCTTAGTCTTTTTTCTCTATGTGAGACACTATGGGTCTCAAAGGGGGGATTATATTGGAGAATAAAGTTCCATTGTTTGCTGTGTAACCAAAACTAGGTAACCAGCCTTGTGTTTGCTATCTGCTATGTATCCAATGTATTAGCCAGAATGAAATCTTGTATTGTCTCTGTACTATTGAACACAGCAGTGCCTTAAGAATGTAGCCATCCTTAAGAAAGTAGCTAACAGTGAGAAACCTGCCTTATATTTACTATGTATCCAACTTATTTACAGAATGAAATCTCTGTATTGTCTCTGTATTATTAAACACATCAATGCCTTGAGAATGTAGCTAACAGTGAAAGTAAGCATGTAGAGATAACAGTGGTAGACGGGATCGTGGAGTGGGGTGATGGTATGGGGACCAGTCATGGCCGAGAAGGGGAACACGTGTTCCAGGGAGTAGACTAGAGCAAGTATGGGCTATGGAGTGGTGTGATGGTATGGGGACCAGTCAAGGCACTAGAACAAGTATATGCTAATGCGACTAAGATTAGAAATTACTATAAAGAATACTGTGAACTGGGGCTCGGCGCACAATTAGTGACATGTTCATTAATTTTCTCAGCTTCTGTTTGCAAATAAAGGCTTAAACTTCTCGAAGAACCTTCTGCGTCTCCTGGTTATTTCTCTGGAGATGGGCTGATTGAATTTCGATGTCACGGCAGGTAATCCTTGTCACGTTGGGGGGACGGAAGATCTACAGCTGTGTGCTCAGGGACCTTCGATACTTTTGCAGAAAACTCGACAAAGCGACGTAACGGACTTTTAACATCGTAATCCAGTGAGTTGTTTATTATGTCTCCCCCCTCGCTGTGAAATGGAGACACCCCTTTCTCCCTTATGAGGGAGAGGGAGAGCCCCCGTAAAGTCGAATGCCGGGTGAACAATGTAGTCTTTGGTGTACTGCAAACCTGTCCCTTTATTGTTACGTTGCTCACGCTTGAGTGCTCGGTGGTGGCTACCGATGCTTTTTTTTGTCCGTGGGGGAAGAGGCGATTGTTGCTTGCTGATGCACATGAGGGAGGTTAGTTCGGGGGTACTTCGGTGTTCTAATATTTAACTGTGGTTTACTCTTTTGGACACTCCTCTGTTTTCGTGAATGGTTGCGAAAAAAAAGCATTTCAGGATGTATATTGAAGAAATATTTTCTAAACATTAAATGTACCTTTGAAACCTTTGAAGGAAAAGCTAACACTAGACATCACATGAAGTGTCCAATGCCGATAAAAAATCAGCAGGGCTATCTTTCCCATTCAGAGTGAGATAATATGGACTTTTGAATCTGAAAAAGGAGGGTAGGTTAGTGATGGACGTACTGACGCAGCTCTGTAATGTTAGGACGATGACAGGCAGCCTCTCTCCGAACATCTTCTTCCAGCATACAAACGAGAGAACCCAATATTACAGTCGGCGACGCCAAACCCACCCCCTTCCCCATTTGTGACCAGAGATAAATTGCAATGTCAGGAAACTGGGGCCGGAATCTGAAACAAGAATATAACATGGACTATTTATTTTGTGGTTCAGCATCTGAGAGGCATTGCTAAGGAAAATGGGGCATTAGTGCAAGCGGATGATAATAGTGAGCAGTTACAGGCAACGGGCCACCGGACAGCAGTACACCGTCGAGATACCGTAGAGGATAGGAAATTGATTGGACTGTGCTCCTATGTGAACCTATCATATGGCCATAACACAGAGCATCCTTGTAAACCAGACAATTACATTATTAACACTCAACTTTGATGGAAATACAAGGATAGTGGAGCAAGTGAAGAATTCAAAATCCGCTGTTACTTCTGGTTATTAATAGAGAATTCCGCTAGATGTGTTAACCAAATGAATCCAGCTGAGCGGCCAGCACCAAACCGCATTTATGTCTGATCTATGAATGATGCATCAAAATCTATAATTGATCAACTTCATCTCGGGACAATTTAGAGCTAGAAGTCATATATATTTGGTGAAAAAATTCGTGCCTCGCAGCACTGACGAATCTAGCAAGTCTTTAATATTGCTTGATCCCACTGTCCTTACACACAGTCAAGTATGGAAATTTAGTAAAATGAATGTTTCAAGCATGGGAATAAGAAAGTGCTGGGAGTCTCAAGATGGCGCTCATGGAGTAAACCGCATTTAGGCTTTGCTCCAAACCTTTTACGTTTTTTTAACCTACAAACACCCCTTAAACTTATTTTAAAGGGGTCTAAACATACAGAATTTTTCTTTTTTAAACTATTTGAATTATTCTCAACTTGCTGAAATATCTAAAGCAAAAGAACCGAAACAGACGAAAGAACCGTTAACTTTAGAAGTAGTTGTAAAGTTTATAGAAGCTAAATTTGAAGATCTGGAGAGAAAATTACTTGGAAGATTTACACAGTATGACGAACGTTTGAAATCACTCGAAGAAAAGTTCCTGACCCTTTCACGGGAATCAAAAGAACAACAAGCAAGCATTTTGGTTCTTGAAGAAGCCGCTTGTAAGAAGGATCGTATAATCGAAAAAATGCAAGAAGAGCAAACTTCGACGATCCAACAGATGGATCGTTATAAAGTTAAAATTACTGATTTGGAAAATCGTTCTCGAAGACAAAATCTTCGGTTAATTGGGATCCCGGAAAAATTTGAAAGCGGTGATCTGACCGTTTTCTTCTCTAAATTTCTAGTGGATGTCCTGGGCGCAGAAGTCCTGGATAACCCCCCGATAATTGATCGGGCTCATCGGGTCTCCAGATTTCAGGCAGATTCAAGTCTGAAACCGCGGCATGTAATTCTTAGAATCCATTATCCTCATATCAAAGAACGTCTGATCCGTGCGGCTCGTAAAAAAGGTATGATAACCTATCAAAATTTTAATTTTCGCATTCTGGAGGACTATAGCACGGAGTTATTACGGGCTAGGCTGGCTTTCAGATTGGTTATGTCGAATTTTCACCAGAAAGGCTACAAGCAAGCGTTGCTGTTTCCAGCACACCTGAGAGTCACCCTTCAAGATGGATCTTTTCGGCTGTTTAAATCGCCAGCAGATGCTCAAGGTTTCCTGGAACAATGACATTTGATCGGGCTGACCAATGTAATTTAGCCTATAGATTTGGATCTGTTATAGATTGACGTTTGGGTTTTTTTTTGATACGGTTCACATGTATTTCTTACATACGGTTAAAGCTCCTTTTTTTACTGGGCTTATTCTGATTTTATATTTTTATATATTCTTAATCGATTAGCGTTGAAAATGACCTATTTGGGTTATTTTTTTTGTCATTTTTAAATCGATATACGCTCTTTTTTTACACTTTTAGCATTTGAATATTAAGATTGGGAAAAAATAAAATGGCGTTTCTTCTTCCCGACAGACTCCAGTGTTTGTAGCATCATAACTGTTTTGATGTGTTTGAAAGTTTTAAACTTTCATTTATTGTTTTAATTTTTTTAACCCTTTTGTTTATATACATTTATAACATTAATTTTATATTTTAACTTTTGCTATATCAACCCTTTTTTATAATGTGGGTTGTTTGTATTTTTTTAACTTTGTTACGTTTGAGTTGCCGTCTTGAGACAAGGGGGTAATTTTAGTATTAGATCGCTTGCTTGCCTCTGTTTGGCTTTTTTCCTGGGGTTTTGAGGGTGGTGGGAGTGGGATTTTTCTTTTTTTTCTTTTTTTTTGCTTGCTTTTTGCTTAGTTTTATTTCATGGGCTTATATGAAACTACAAAAATGGCTGCAGTGCTGTGACTTCCGGTTTCCCTTTGAACTTACTTCCCTCTTCCGGGTTCATAAGTTCACTTTTCTTTTAAACCTATATGTTAACTCTAATATATATTGTCAATATGGATAAGACTATTAACTTTGTTTCTTGGAATACTAATCGTTTAAATCATCTGATCAAACGGAAAAAAGTATTCAAAGTATTCCATAGAATGAATGCTAATGTTATTTTTGTACAAGAGACTCATGTAAGGAAGGTGGATAGTCAGAGGTTGTTTAGGTTTTGGAAGGGCCAACAGTATCACTCAAATTCGCAAGCCAAAGTGAGAGGTGTTTCTATTTTTATAGACTCATCAACTGCTTTTATACATCATGAAACAATTTCTGATCCGCAAGGTAGATTTTTGCTTATTACTGGTTTACTTTTTAATCAAAAAGTTGTTTTAGTTATGTTTATGCTCCAAATATTGACTGTCCTGAATTTTTTAAATGCTTATTTACATCCTTTCCTAATTTGAATCAATATAGATTGATAATGGGCGGGGATTTTAATTGTTGTCTAAACCCTTTGATGGATAGATCCAAGCCCACTCAAACTTTTCCGAACAAATCGGCTTCTCTTATTAATTCTTTTATGATTGATTCAGCTATTTGTGAAATTTGGCGTTTTCTACACCCTAATGACAAAGAGTTCTCATATCTTTCCCATGTGCATCATAATTACTCAAGAATTGATTACTTTTTCATTGATCAGCAATTACTTATAGACGTTATGGATTGCAAATATGACTCTATTGCTATATCTGATCATGCACCTTTGAAGTTATCTATTAAGGTGACGGATTCATATATTAGTACTAAAGGTTGGAGGTTTAATCCTGTTTTACTGCAGGACTCTGACTTTGTTAACTTTATTAAACAGCAAATTGATTTGTTTTTCTCAATAAATTCTACAGCAGACATCTCTAGTGGAATTCTGTGGGATACTTTTAAGGCATATATTCGTGGACAGATTATTTCATATTCTGCCGGAGTTAGGAAACGAACTAATTCTAAAATATCAACATTAGTTGATAAAATTAAGGCAAATGATAAGATTTACTCATTGACCCCTAGTAAAGAACTTTATAAAGAAAGGGTGGAACTTCAAATGGAGCATAGTTTATTATTAAACTCCTCGATTGAAAGTCAGTTAATTAAATCGAAAGCTCAATTTTATACATATGGAGATAAGTCTGGTAAACTACCAGCTAACCAATTGAAAATTGTTTCGGATAAGCGACAAATTACTAAGATTCGCAAACAAGATGGTACTTTGACGATTGATCATAAAGAGATAAATAAAGCCTTCCAAGATTTTTATAATTCTTTATATCAATCAGAATGTACTAAAGACTCTTCTATAATGAGTGAATTCTTAAGGAAATTGAATATTCCAAAAGTAACTGTTGAGGATAGTGCATTTTTGGACACACCTATTACGGAGTCTGAAATAGAAAAGGCTATTTTCTTAATGAACTCGGGTAAAGCTTCGGGTCCAGATGGTTTTTCTGCAGAATTTTTTAAATCCTTTTCTTCTATACTTTCTCCTTGGCTTTGTAAAATTCTTAAAGATGCATTAAGTATAGGTAAACTACCACAATCTTTTTATGAAGCTTCTATTTCCTTAATTCTTAAAAAAGATAAAGACCCCACTGAATGTGCATCCTATCGGCCTATATCTTTGCTGAATACGGATTTTAAGATTTTTCGTAAAATTTTGGCTATTAGATTAGAAAATATATTGCCTCGGATTATTTCTGAGGATCAGACTGGATTTATTAAAAATCGTTATTCATCTTTTAACATTAGAAAATTAATTAATATTGCTTATACCTCTTCATCTAAAATCCCAGAATGTGTCATTTCCTTAGATGCCGAAAAAGCATTTGATAGAGTCGAATGGTCATATTTATTTAATACTTTGCAACATTTTAATTTTAGTTCAAAATTTATATCATGGATTAAATTAATATATCAGAAACCTTTAGCTTCGGTCTTCACTAATAATCAAAGATCCCCTTTTTTCAGTTATTTCGGGGTACAAGGCAAGGTTGTCCTTTAAGCCCTTTATTATTTGACATTGCTTTGGAACCCTTGGCTATAGCTATTCGTGAATCACCCAATATTTTAGGTATTACCCGTGGGGAGACGATGTATAAGGTATAATTATAGGCGGATGATTTGTTATTATATATATCTGACCCTGAAAGATCTATTCCTGCTATTTCTTCTTTGCTTGCTCAATTTAGTAATTTTTCTGGATATAAATTGAATTTTAATAAGAGTGAACTTTTTCCATTAAATATGCATACTTCAATTTATAATCAGGTACCATATAGAATTGTTACAGACTATTTTACTTATTTAGGTATTAAAATTACTAAAAAACATAAAGATTTATTTAAAACTAATTTTTTGCCTTTAATAGATCAAATTAAGCAACTTGCTAATAGGTGGTCCCCACTATCTTTGTCTTTGGTAGGTAGAATTAATGCCATTAAGATGATGATACTACCTAAATTTCTATATCTATTTCAAGCATTACCAATTTTTATTCCTAAATCTTTTTTTGATATAGTTGATTCTAAAATATCTTCGTATTTGTGGCAGAACAAAAATCCTAGGTTAGGTAAAAAATATTTACAGAAGCCTAAGAAGGAGGGCGGTTTGGCTCTACCAAATTTAAGATTTTACTATTGGGCAGTTAATATACGGTATTTGATATTTTGGATACAAGAATCGACTACAGTTGCTGGCCCACAATGGGTAAATTTGGAATGTAAATCTGTGCAAGATTTCTCATTGATCTCAATCTTAGGATCTTCACTTCCTTTTTCGTTATTCAAAACGAATAAACAGATAACTAATCCTATAGTCAAGTATACATTACGAATCTGGTTTCAATTTCGTAATTTTTTTGGTTTGAATAAGTTTATGCTGTCAAGTCCTATAACATCTAATTACTTTTTTCGACCATCATCTATAGATCAAGCCTTTTTTTTATGGAAAACAAAAGGTATAACACGTTTTCGTGATCTGTTTTTGGATGATAACATTATGTCCTTTGAACAGTTATCTAATAAATATAATTTATCTAAAACCCATTTTTTTAGATATCTACAAGTTAGAAATTTTTTATATAATGAACTAAAGACTTTTTCGAAAGAATGTCCATTGGACATTACAGAAAGAATTTTAGCTCTTAATCCTTGTCAAAAGGGCTTAGTAGATATCATTTATAATATGATTATGAATGTACAACCAGATATATCAGAAAAAATTAAGAAGGAATGGCAGGAAGAACTGCATTGCCCTATATCTATTGAGCAATGGGAAAAAATTTTATTATTGGTAAACTCATCCTCTATCTGTGCTAAACATGCTGTAATACAATTTAAGGTTGTACATAGAGCTCACATGTCTAAAGATAAACTTGCTCGATTTTATTCTTATGTTAATCCAACCTGTGATAGATGTCATTCTGATATAGCTTCGTTGACTCATATGTTTTGGTCTTGTCCTTGTTTACAAAACTATTGGAAAGATATTTTTAATATTATTTCAAGAGTCTTAAATATTAATCTCCAACCACATCCTTTTACCGCAAATTTTGGTCTACCAATGATAGATAATAAGTGTTTATCCGCTTCATCCCAACGAATGATTGCATTTGTTACACTAATGGCTAGAAGATCTATTTTATTGAATTGGAAAGAAATTAACCCTCCAACTGTATTTCAGTGGTTTTCTCAAACTATTTCCTGTTTGAGTTTAGAAAAAATTAGAAGTGTGGTTTTTGATTCTTCAGTTAAATTTGAAGAAACTTGGAGACCATGTATTCAACATTTTCATATGAATTAAATGGTCTGATCCTGAACCTTATTGCTACTATCCTGAATTGTGTGGATGGAGGTTGGGAGTCATTGGCACTACCGTATGTATTTAACATTTTGCGATTGCCCATGTTGGTTAGTTTTTTTTTAGTTGTTGTTTTTTTGGGGGGGGGGGTTTCTTTTTTTCTCTTAATCCCTTTACATTATACTATGAGTTTGAGAGACTCTATGTATTGATTAATATATATTTGATTGTTAATTAATCTATTATGTACTCTCAAATGTTTTGTACTAATATTTTTCTTATGTTTTTCTTAAAAATTAATAAAAAGATTTTAAAAGAAAAGAAAAGAAAGTGCTGGTGTGACATTACAAGCGAGGTAACACACAAAAGCAATATATCTTCAGTTCATCAGTAAGGCGATAATAGCGACCGTTCCGGAGTGGAAAAGTATGCGTATGTGGCAAAATACCCAGTATAATGTCCACATCTATTAATTCAACGATGGTAAGGATATTATTAAGCCTGATACCGTACAACAAAGCATTAATTTAATCTCGGTTCAATACTTGGTCAGAAATTGATGGCGAGAAATCGTGGAAGTCGTTGGAGATAAGGTGCCGTGGTGACGTCATTGTAAAATCCGATGAATATTAACTTGCGGACGATATATAACTTTCAGCAAACCTTTGCTTTCGACTTGAAAGGCTTTCTTAAGTTCATATATTCTAACTATAGATTATTTTCTAACCGATTAACACTTAAAATATGTCATGTTGTGCAATATCTGCGAGTGTGAATACATTTATAATGTAATATTACACGAGGACTGGACATTTGTGAGTTCACTTGAAAGAGAGGGATAATCCGTGCGTGAATGAACTGAAGGCAGCCGTGAATTTGTTAGGGTTGTATTGACAGGATGTTTGAGTTAACCCTCTGTTTCACAATACGGGATGCCTTTGTCCTTGTGTGAAATAAATCTGCAGCAACTGATGTGAATTTCAGAGGCTGCGTCTCATTCCGAAATTGCATGGCGTTTTTGCATGTAGGCCACATCCACCCTTCTCCTTCTTCCCTCTTCGTTCCTTAAAATATTTGATAACGATTTTCACCTTGCAATTAGCTGTCTATTCAGCACACGTCAGTTACCTGCGAAGGTTTTGAAAGGTAGAAAAGTGCAAGTGTTGCCTTACCTGCACAATTAGTTTACTGTCTTTTATTTGTTTCCTTCCGTATTGATTTCAGAAGGAGGCGCAGATTCCATACCGGCCAGGTGGAATCAGGGTTAAAGTTTAAAGATATGACGACTGTCCTCCTGCAAGAATACACTCCATCTACTATCTCATCTTCCTTCTGTAGGTCAGTAAAATCTGAATCCATTTAGTCAGGTTTCACTTGATCCCATGCCACCTAATATTCTAAACGGGAAACAAGGTCAAACCAGTTCCAGAATGAATATTCCTCGCGTCGGCTGCTCTGACCTCACCCGTCTAATTCTTCCTTCAGTTTTTCAAAGAAGTCGGTCTGTCCTCTCTGAAAAAAAAACATCCAGACTATCCCCAACGAGGATACGTTTCCCCAGATACTCGAGAATTCCATCCCACAGAATCATTTCGAAATGCTTGTCCACTACTGACGAACGACTCACGGGCCTGTAATTCTCAGGACAGTCCCTATTTTCTTGTACAAAGAAATAACATTTGACATACTCCAATCATCTCGTGCTACTCCTGTGGCCAGTGAGGACGCGAATGACATGTACGAAAACGGAGTAATATGTTCGCACGCTTTCTGTAAGTACCTGGAATCATATCCCTCTAAACGCGGGAAATGTTTTGTTTTATATGCTGTTTTACAAGTTTCCAGTGCATAAATGTCATTGTCGGCATGTCCCAGCATATAAAACACATTTATACTGTATCCCCATTCAGGAAGGTGAATCTGGTGAATACTGAATAAAGTATCATTAAGGACCTTCACTCCCTCCGTACATTCCAGACACTTGCTTCCCCTTATATCGTTGATCTGTGCCACCCTCCCTCTATTCATCCTCTGTTCTTCACGCACCGTAAAGCTACTCTCGAAAGCCTTCTAATGTTCACTTCAAGCTCTTCTAAGTCTATTCTTAAATTCCTTTCCTGGCTACATTGTGACTATCCATAACCCTGCCTGATATTTTCTTTCCAAGCCTTAAGTATTTTCTTCTTTCTTCCTCTTGAGGAGGCGCCCCATATCTCTTGTCAACCAGGGTTACTTCACGCGACCATCGGTTCACTTGCTCAATGAGACAAGCCGAAGCTGAGCCACAATCAAGTGCTCCATTTGTAACTAACTGTTTCTGTTGCGCATTTCCAGCAGCACACCATTTACCAAATTCGGCTCAAAGTTCCTACCTAATAGGACCAAGTAAATACATTCCTATCCCATCGTAAGGTTATAGTAAATGTCGAGAAATTGCTCTCTATCTTTCTGAAATGCTAACCCGCGGAGAGATCTGTAACCTCATCCGTTTCAATTTCCAGTACAAGGTCCAGAATGGACTGTTCGCTGGTCCTCCTGCCCGCTTATTATGCCAGGATTCCGTTCAGGACACAACTGAGAAATTCTGTCATATCTAAACCTTTTAACCTGAGGAGGTGCCAATGAATATTGGTGAAGTTTAAGTTGACTGTAAAAACAACCGTGTCAATATGACACCTGTCCAAAGTCTATCTCCCGAACAGACTTTCGCTTTCTCCAGGTTTTCTTATTGGGGACCGGGGTGGGTGGGCGTGCGGTGGTCTGTACAGAATATTCCCAAACGAGTGATATCTCCCTTCCTGCTTCTGAGTACTTCTCGCAGTCTATAATTGACAATCTCTCCACGGTTTTTTCGCTTTCTTCTGCTGTGTTACTGTCACACTCTCCCTGTGCTTCAATGTACACTTTACTCCCCTTTACCCGATTCTGTTCATATTGAAAGAACTGAACCCGGGAGAGTCCATAAGCCTTTCCTGACGTTGTGTTTTTTTCGGTCTCTGTGATAGTTTGGAGTAATTCAAGCAATGTAACAATCATGCCAGCCGATTGAATATTTGCGCCTGCGATTCCTACCTTAAACGTATGAAGAATGCAGCCTTCCGAGGGGTTTGCAACTTCAGGATGACCAGGCAAAGGATGATTAGAATTTATGACAAATCCACTCATTTTTAATACCGTTTTATTTGAAAAACCCGCTGAATTGCAATTGAATATGGGCGTTATCTACACAGATGGCCATTTAATGTAAACACATACTTCACACCATTCTTCAGTTCATTTCTGAATTTCCTCTGTGTCAGTGAATAGATACAAGTATTGGTGCACATACTGAAAATTTGCAACATGTATCCAGATTGTTGCAGTATATATACCGGGGAATTCAAATATCTGTCCAGATAAAAATAGTTTTCCAGTTGCCATTCGAGAGTGTGAGCTAAGTAGGGCATCCATAATAGTATGAAATTAGCTGATATTGCAAACAACAAAATCATCGACTTTCTGCGGTTTAACATTTCGGTATCCTTCTGATAATCACTGCAGCTCCGAAGCCGTCTGCGGACTGTATTTGCCGCTAAGATATGTCTTACTGTTAACCCATTGAACACTAGAATTAAACCTATTGGTAGCAACGGCGTTAAAATGCTATCCAACAATTCGTATCCTTTCCACACGGGTAAAGTAGAGTATTCATATGTGAGGGCGCAACGCCACGGTATGTTGTCAATAATGACATAAGGTTCAACGGCAAAGTAAAACGGGACACTTCTCCCGCAACTCACAATAACAACGGTCACCATAACCACCGTTGCTGTTCTCTCGGTGCAGTATCGTTCCCGCAGCTTTTGACAACAAATTGCGATGAACCGATCGAAGGTAAAACTGACCGTAAACCAAACAGAACTGTCCCTCGTCACAACACTGAATACAAGTGTCAGAGCGCATACAGGAGTGATGAGCAGGGATCTGGAATAAATGTAGATATTGTTGGTCTGATCCACTAAAGCGAATATTATAACCACCATCAGATCCGCTGTCGCCATTCCAACAAGGTAACGGGTAATGCATTTTGAGAGTCCGCACTTTCCCCGAGATAGGATCACAATCGCCGTTAAATTAACTACAGGAAATACGAGGAAAAAAAGAAACAACAACAACACAGAATTATCGTTGGCTGCAACTCTCTGAATGGTCACCGTTCTTCAAATGCTACGCAGGATATAATTGTTCTGGAAGTGAAGAACAGAAATTCAATCTGTGCCGGCTCCTTCGCTGCACTCCGGCTGGAGGACAATAATGGACTGGAGTGGCAGGAAGCTGACCAAGATAAAACTATGAAGGTAATATATCAGCAACAACGTATTTGACAAAAGAGTAAATGTTCACATCGAAAAAAATATGGAAAATGAGACTGAGGGTAGCATTTGTGCTGAGTAAAAGACCAAACAGTGCGGCGGAACAAAAGCAAGACGTCAGCACCATTCATACAGTGAGCAGCTCCAGTATCTTACCAGGGATACCAATCGCTACCATTGCAGGATAGAAAACGCCCGCGATGTAGTAAATCGCTGGATATCGCATTTTCCGTCAGAGGCAGCTTTCAGCTGTAGGGAATGTTCCAACTGCGCATATGGAACGGTGATCGGATTTACAGAGTTATATGCAATTCAGAGTTATCCCTCTGAGGCAATTAGTGTGGGTATGACATCAGTCACATAAGGGACAACCAGCTACAAATTAAAGTGTTTTTCTCATTCCCAAACCGTGCCATAAATTCGTCTCCCCAAGGATGTTGCAGATTATTGACTCCAAAAACAAACAACAAAAAATGATAATATGAACGTTACCAATTTAATTTCCATGACACCGGACTTCTGCTGCTGAAATGGGACGTTTTCTGACCAATGCTGTTTCTAACAGAGATATTCACCCTGAACTATCAACATGGACACTGTACGTCAATCTCCTGATGAAGGGTTTCGGCCCGAAACGTCATCCTACCTCCTCCCATAGATGTTGTCTGGCCTGCGGAGTTCTGCCAGCATTTTGTGACTTTACGTCAACCAGATTTATTTTGTAACACTCGACGGAGCACATTCGCTGCCGACATTAAGGGCAGGAGTTTAGCTCAGGAGGTGAAATGGAATTCACGTCTTCATTGAAGGGGAAGACAGCTTCATTATTTTCATTTGTTCGTTCTCGCCACTTTGAGTGGTTAGAGTGCTTAAAGTCGCCTGAACGGCTGGTGAGATGCATCACAATAGAACACGCTGTCGTATGTTAATCTAGGTATGAAAAGGAGAGCAATGTTCCAGGGACCTTTGATAATGAAAATGGTGCACGCCCACACGACATTAGCTTGCGGTTTGTGACCGTTCTTTTCCTGCACACACATATGGACCGTTCGGTATGAAGCCCAGAATATCTACTCGTGAACGACTTGACCATTGTCTGTTCGGTGCAGTCTATTTAAGTTTAAATACATTTGCCAGATCTGCCACATTTCTACAACCATTTCATCCTCGATATTCGGTTTGGATAGAAGTAAAATCTAAAATGTGTAATCTATCAGTAAGTTCGAAGTTCGGTCTGTGATTTGCCACGGAAACCGAATTAAACACCATAAAATGTAATACATTTATTTTCGCAGTGAAACTGCGTGCTGAAAGTCCAATGTGCCGATTATTCCCACATGAAACACTGCGGAGGCAACACATTGTTTCTTCAAGTGAAAATCACATGTTGTCTTCCAATTTTCATACAGACACATCAAACTAAAACAATTTGAATCCAACACTGTTCTAGCGTCGGAGGCCAGAGAGTGGATGGTTGATGCTTTGACTGTGAGGGGTCTGCTGCAGGGATTGGTGTTATGTCCGTTGTTATTTATCATCCATGTGGTAGAATATGCGCCAAACAATAAGATTGTATACAGAATTGTTTTGTGTAATGTATGTATAGTCACATACAATGCACAGTGAGATATGCAATCAGATCCATGTTTATTGGTAAATCCGATGGCCTGGCGATAGAAAGTTTCCTGGAGACTCTCGGTCTCACAAGCTGCAGTGCAGTCCGAGGTCTCAGAGCTTCTTGCCGAGAACTGTCGTCAAATAACAGCATTCTGACGAATAAGTGTTAGAGCTTTGCATAGTCTGTTGATAGTTCGTGTCACTTGGCGAATTGCGGGGTGTGGGCCTTGACCAGCCTCTAAAAGCATTTATTTATAATTGAGACAGGACGCCGATTGTCCAAACATGGTACTTTGGTATTCATGGTACAAGGACAATCGGATGTCATGATGCTGGAGGGCACTGCGCAGTGGGAGAGGGGAAAACATTAAAATGTCTTTGAACACACCAGCCAGCTGTGCCGAGTACACAGTGAGCTCTCGTCCTGAGTGCTGCACATTCATTCTCTGAAGAGATGCGTGAGACTCAGTGGGTGGCTGCGAAGCGCCGGCGTTCCACAACGCGGTTTCATAGTCTACGTTGGGTCTCACCAGTGTGAAAGCGGCCGCTCCGGGAGAACCGGGTATAAGCGTCTGGCCTGGAAGGACAGATTATCGCGAATGGTGGATGGTGACGGAGGTGGTGCAGATGCAGGTGTGACACTTGTAACGCTTGCAGGGATAAGATCAGTAGGGAGCGATAGTGGACAAGGGAGTGTCGTGAAAGAGATAGCTGCCGCAAGCGGATAAAGCGCTGGGGACATGTTAAGATATGCACCGTTTGAGACGGAGAAGTTATGGAGAATTACATGCTCTTTGATAGTAGGTAGAGACAAAGAACCTTTTATCCCCCAGTTGTGAATTGAGAGGATGGTATGAGAGCAAATTCTCTGGAAAGGTGACATCCATCTAAACAAATTCTCAACTGTTTCTGGGTGATTTCGTTCAGTCAAACCAAGGCGAGGCAAAGTTTGCATTTAAATCAAATCATTGGAACCTGCAAAATAATTGTGATTACCAGTTGAGATAAATGAAAATTCAGGAAACCGTGGGAGGACTCAAGTGTTTTTGGATGTTTTGTCAGATTCTTCAGTGGGAGATGTCCAAGGGATTCGGGATGGAAGGAATATTTCGGAAGTGTTGTCCTGCCAACTACAAATAAATTTCAAGTGGTGTAACTGCGTTGAATACAATGCTGCCATTATCTGTGTGAATGTTGATCTCGTGCTGGTCAAATAAAGTTTGTGAACAATTATGCTAAATAGCAGCAACTACAACCAGCGTTACATTGCTAACGGCTCAGGGAAACGTGGATGTTACACCTTCAGGAGCACATATACTTATGCAACATGCTGTGCAGGGCTAATGTAACAGCTTCTCCGTAGCAGCCCTGTTTGGGTTATATCTAGAGGTCACGGGCCTCTGGAATGACGGGGCTCTCCAATGAGAAACATGCTGTTCTTTCTTGTGAGTCTGGAAGAGAGATTTCCAGCCATTTTCATCGGGGAGCGAGTGCGAGAGAGAGGACGCGATGCAGAGAGTCGGAAGAACACTGGGTGGAGTGGACTGAAGAGCGAGCGATCCGAGGGCCGGCAACATCTGGAGGTTGTGGGGAACAATTGAATGAATAGTGAGCTGCAATGTTGCGAAATAAACTGTTTCAGAAAAATGGGCCCTTTTCTGTTTGTTTGTTTTTTTTATTTGTTTACTAACCTTACAGTCAAATCAAGAATTATAAAGCTCAATCGTTTAATCGCTTATTGTGTACTGTTTGATGTGATACAATTTGTAACTGGGGCGATATATCACGCAGCGTCCACACAAACGTAATTTCTCAGCTTGGTGGGGCTCTTTTCCCTGGAAGAACACGTGCTGGCCGAGCCTGAGGATTACAAATGTGGGCGCTCGTCCGGGTTTGATTCCATTGAATGCTGCGTGATTGAATTGAGCATTGAAACAGTTGTCTGTGTGTTTAAATCTGTGCTGGTATGGAGGCTGCTGGGGTACAGCATTGGTGCACTTCCGTGGGGTAGATATTTGTACGCCGGATGAATTGTTACTCCGATTTTTAAGTACCGTTAAAGCTGTTGGCAAAGTTGAAACTGTAGTGCGGAGTTTTATAAAACGGCCCGATCAGACCAAGTTTTGTTCAGACCAGCGCTGACATAACGGCGGTGCCCCAGCTGAGTTGAGGTAATGGCCTGTCCATACTGTCAGCGAGGAAGAGAAGGTAGCCGAGCGGGCTGAGTCACAAGTTGAGTTTCCCGTAGCTGGGGGCGGGACTTCAAGGACGGAGTTCTGTCGTTTCTGAGGAGTGAGGGGAAAGAGTGCCGGAGTAGGAGACGCAGCCTCGGATGCGCGATTGGCGCTGAGACCGCACGGCTTCCTCCCTCAACTCAGTTAAAGCGAATGACATTGTTTGAAAGTTTCAATGAGCGGGCCGCTGTCGTTGGGAGAGCGTTGGGGTTGCAGACTCCCGTAGCGACAGCTGTTGATTATCTACAGTGCTTTTGGCCGACACGAAGCCCTATGGAGCTCATGGTGGGGTTTCAGAATGAGTGTCACTTTGCCATCACCGTGAAGACAGAGGAGAAAGGGGGACTCTCGAACCTTCCACCATTGAGTTAGATGAGGGAGTGCGGAGGTCTCAGAGAATTAGGAGACCCCCAGATAGGCTAGCCTACGTAGCAACAGAGGGACAGAGCGTGACCCCTACTATGTTGGGGAGCTTCGTCCTGATATGCACACCTGGATTGGACTTTGTGTTTTGCAGGAAGGGTTGGCGAATTATCTCAACATCATGAGGACATGACTACATATGGTTCGGGCAGAGTGTGAAATGCTGTGCAGCTACTAAGGTAAGGGCTTCCTTGTAGCAGCCCTGTTGGGGTTATAACTAAAGTTTACAGAGCTCTGGAATACAGGGGCTATCCAATGAGAGACATGTTGTTCCTTCTTGTGTGTATGGAAGAGAGATTTTCACGGTCCTTCGTTGGGGAGAGATGGCGAGAGATGATGCGATGGAGAGCGCTGGATGACCACCGGACAAAATGACCCGAGGAACGAGAGTCCGAGGGCCGGCTACGTTTGGAGCTCGACGGGAACAAATGGACAAATTGGGAGCTCCAACGTTGCGCAATAGACTGTTTCATAAAAATGGGCTATTTTCTTTTTTTTTTGTTTCTTTACTAACCATATAGTCAAATTAAGAATTATAAAGCTCAATCGTTTAATCGCATATTGTGTACTGTTTTGATATTTTGTGGGGCGGGTTTGTAACAGGGGGAATATATCACGCAGCTTCCACACAGACGTGATTTCACAGTTTGACGGGGCCAGAGCCGGTTTTCCCCTAGACGAACACGTGCTGGCCGACCCTGGGTTACACTAATATATGTTTGCATGTGTACATGGTAGTTTAACAATTATATTTACGATTTTATTCCTGGTATGAAACATCAGACCAAATCATATCGTTGTGTAAAGCTGTAAGTGGTGAGGAGACTTAAAGCCATCGAAGCTCACTCACCCTCTAAAGTTTATGTCTTTTGCAATAGCGAATGAATGTGTAACCAATTGTTGATATTAAGGGAGAGGAGGTGTTGGAGTTGTTAAAATACATTAGGACGGATAAGTCCCCGGGTCCTGACGGAATATTCCGCAGGCTGGTCCACGAGGCGAGGGAAGACATTGCTGAACCTCTGGCTAGGATCTATATGTCCTCGTTGTCCACGGGAATGGTACCGGAGAATTGGAGGGAGACGAATGCTGTCCACTTGTTTAAAAAAGATAGTAGGGATAGTCCAGGTAATTATAGACCAGTGAGCCTTACGTCTGTGGTGGGAAAGCTGTTGGGAAAAAATCTTAGAGATAGGATCTATGGGCATTTAGAGAATCATGGTCTGATCAGGCACAGTCAGCATGGCTTTGTGAAGGCAGGTCCTGCCTAACAAGCCTGATAGAGTTATTTGAGCAGAAGACCAGGCATATAGATGAGGGTAGTGCATTGGATATGATCTACATGGATTTTAATAATGCATTTGACAAGGTTCCACACGGTAGGCTTATTCAGAAAGTTAAAAAGCATGGGATCCAGGGAAGCTTGGCCAGGTGGACTCAGAACTGGCTTGCCTGCAGAAGGCAGAGTGTTGTGGTGGAGGGAGTACATTCAGTTTGGATGGTTGTGACTAGTGGTGACCCATAGTGATCTGTTCTGGGAACTCTACTTTTTGTGATTTTTATTAACGACCTGGATGTGGGGGTAGAAGGGTGGGTTGGCAAGTTTGCAGACGAAACAAAGGTTGGTGGTGTTGTAGATAGTGTAGAGGATTGTCGAAGATTGCAGAGAGACATTGATAGGATGCAGACGCGGGCTGAGAACTGGCAGATGGAGTTCAACCCGGAGAAGTGTGAGGTGGTACACTTTGGAAGGACAAACTCCAAGGCAGGGTACAAAGTAAATGGCAGTATACATGGTAGTGTGGAGGAGCAGAGTGTTTTGGGGGTACATATCCACAGATTCCTGAAAGTAGCCTCACAGGTAGATAGGATAGTTAAGAAAGCTTATGGGGTGTTAGCTTCCATAAGTCGAGGGATAGTGTTTAAGAGACGCGATGTAAAGATGCAGCTCTATAAAACTCTATTTAGGCCACACTTGGAGTACTGTGCCCATTTATGGTCGCCTCACTACAGGAACGATGTGGAAGCATTGGAAAGGGTACAGAGGAGATTTACCAGGATGCTGCCTGGTTTAGAGAGTATGATCAGAGATTAAGGGAGCTAGGGCTTTATTCTTTGGAGGAAAGGAGGATGAGAGGAGATATGACAGGAGCGTACAAGATATTAAGAGGAATAGACAGAGTGGACAGCCAGCGCCTCATCCTCAGCGCACTACTGCTCAGTACAAGAGGACGTGGCTTTCAGGTAACGGGAGGGAAGTTCAAGCGGGATATTAGAGGAAGGTTTTTCACTCAGAGAGTGGTTGGTGCGTGGAATACACTCCCTGAGTTAGGTGTGGAGGCAGATACACTAGTGAAGTTTAAGAGACTACTAGACAGGTATATGGAGGAATTTAAGGTGGGGTGTTATATGGGAAGCATGATTTGAGGGTCGGCACTACATTGTGGGCCGAAAGGCCTTCTAATGTGCTGTACTATTCTATGTTCCAATACCCAGTATTCTATGCAGATGGATATGCGGCCGGTCTATAAGGATTAAGCCCAGTGAATCCCAGGTAGATTGGCAAATAGAGTTTCAAGTTGTATGCAACAGGGAGCAGAGATTCACGGTGGAGACGTGCTTTGTGACTCCCCTTTTAAAATATTCTACTTTCTGTCTACACAAGGGACGGGCAAGAATACGATGGAATATTCCATATTTATGGTAAAATAAATCTTCAGCATGTCGATAGGAATGTTGATGTCGTCCATAAAAAGAACCCCGCTTTTAAAGAAAGGAACTCGACAGAGTCTACTGTTTGCAATGCTGGTCCAGACAGCACCTCCAGCGCCTGGAGTAATGACCACAGCTGCAGGGAAACTCGCCACCTCAGTTCCCGTGCCAGTCAGGAAACTGCTCTGCCGAGAAAGATACGTCCGTCCGTCACTGTTCTTCGATCTACATCTTTCCATTCGCTACTTGAAATTGTGCAATTGTACATCACTTCCATCTGAGGAACAATTGGGGACAGATGATAATGATGCCTAGGTAACAAAGCATATATCGCAGAGAAATAAACGAAACCACTGCGGGCGTGGATGTATTTATCAATTAATCTGATGTATTGATCATGGGCGCCGTCACAACAAAGGACAGCTGTTCACCAGTTAGGGATAAAAGCAATTTTGAAGAAAAGGTGAGTCAAATGGTGAGATTGGCGAAGTCAACCTCAGAAAAAGTGAGAGGAGGTAAAGCTTGTTATCAGTGCTGAGATATTCTCAAATGAGCCATCGATAGCAGCACCACAATGGATACAGAGTCTCTTTGAATCTTATTGACATTTTAAAACTGGAGTTAGCAGACCAGGACAGCCCACGAAATTCTAGCTACGGCCTCACCAAAGTGTTGTACAAATTCAACATAACGTCCCAACTCCTGTACTCAATGAACTGATTGTGAAGGCCAACGTGATTAGAGCTCAGTAGAAGCCGATCTGCTAGTGTCCCTGCTTTCCTGGAATTATCGATCTGTATTCCCAGGTCCCTTTTTAAATACTGCACTAGAAAGTCCACCTATTCAATATGCGTTTCTTAGCTTGTTGTATCTTTCTACACAACGCAAGCCACCTCACACTTATCTGCATTAAATTCCATCTGCCATTTTTCAGCCCATTTTCCAGCCAGTGAACATCAAGCTACAAGCTTTTCATCGAGTTCCTCGCTGGAGCAACGCCCTCAAGCTCGGAAAATTCCGAATTTTTTTCTGATTCAGTTTTCTGCATTAACATCTAAGTAATTAATGTACATGTTAAATAACAACGTACCTAACAGCAATCCCTGCACTACACTTGACACAGTCAAAGAATCAACCTTCCACGCTCTGCTCATCCAGAAAAAAAACGTTCATCAGTCTTTCCACAAACCTCAGCTAAAGTCGTGAGGACATGTAACTTTTTATTATGAAATATCCCTGGAACATTGCTCTAGATGTCGTTTAAATGCTGAGAATAACATACGTACAGCGTGTTCTATTGTGAAACCTTCCATCATCTGTTACCGTGTCTTTCGCCATTCAAAAGACTCGAAGTTACTAGAAGAAGAGAAAGTGTACTCCATTTTACCTGCCAAGCTGATGTCCCGCCGTCAATGTCAGAAGCGAATGTGCTCGGCTGCATGTGACAAAAATAAATTTGTTTGAAGTTGATTGTCCATGTTAATTGCTCAGGATGATTGTCTATGTTAGAAACAACACTGATCAGAAAATGTCCCATTTTAGCAACTGACGTCACATGTCTTGGAAATTAAATTGGCAATTTTCATTTTATGTTTTGTTTAAAAGTTAATAACTTGTAACATGCCTTGGCGAGACGACTTTATTGCATGCTGACAGAGTGAGAAAAACAAATTAATGTAAGTGTTTGTGTAACTGGATGTTCCTAATGTGACTGATGTAATAATCGCACTAATTGCCTCAGAGGAATTATTCTGAATTGCATATAACTCTGTAAAACCTGCACCAGTCCAAGTGAACATTTGTAATGTTTCGTACGATTCATAACGAGTTAATTACGTCTCGCATTGACTGTAATTAATCTGACTAGTGATGTGCAATAAATCTCTCCTGTTATTCTACACCAGCTGCTTGAAACAACAAAATCATACACATTTATTCGCAGCAATCAAGAATATCTTTAAAAGCTAAGTATACGTAACATATGTTTACACTTATACAGGGTATTTTAACAATTATATTAATTACTTTATTCCTGGTATGGACATCAGAGGAAACCATATCGGTTGTGTAACGGTGATGAAGGTTTGGCATTCTCATGTTCCCCGGTGGTTCCCATTATCTGAACCCACTGAACACAAGCTGCACCTATTTTCGTCATTGCGGTTCTTTATCCGAGAGCCCATTGAACAATGTCCGGATTCTTTTCGTACGGACTGACTAAATATAAGAGTGTAACGGAACTTGAACATCAATAACACCGAATTTCATTTAGAAATACGGAAATAAAAATGTGCCACCCGTTAATATATAAGCACGGACAAATCTGATGATAGAAAATAAAGCGAGAATGTTCAATCTAATCTGCTGGGTCACACCTGATATGAGTACGAAAATAACAACAAAAGCCAGTTCCTCTGAACTGTACAACCGATAATATCGAGTTCATAACTGTAAGTTGTACGAATTTTTTGTCCACATTACATAGCCATCTCCTACTGTGCATGGTGCATGATGCTATTGATTAGCAACATAGAAACATAGAAAACCTACAGCACGATACAGCCCTTCGGCCCACAAAGATGTGCAGAACATGCCTTTACCTTAGAAATCACTTAGGGTTACCGATAGCCCTCTATTTTTCACAGCTCCATGTACCTGTCCAGGAATCTCATAAAAGATCCTGTCGTATCCACCTTCAGCACCTTCGCCGGCTGCCCATTCCACGCACTCAGCACCCTGTGCGTAAAAAGAAAACTAACCCCTGACATCTCCTCTGTACCTACTTCCAAGCACCTTAAATCTGTGCCCTCTCCTGCTAGCAATTTCAGCCCTGTGAAAAAGCCTCTTACTATCCACACGATCAATGCCTCTCGTCATCTTACACACCTCACGTGATCGCACCTTTCTGGTTTTGACTGTGGGTTTTGATATTTGCGGATTTATCTGCATTTTATTTACTGCAAGAGCGCGGCCATTGACAAAGAAAGTGCTGAAGAGCATTTCCTTTCATAAAGAGTGAAATTGATATAGTTTTACGGCTATACATCTTCTTATCGCTGTGCGTCATGTAGTTGGACAAGGAATGAAATTACCAGAATACTTGACGTTGGTTTGAATAAGCAGTGAGAGATCGTGGGACCGAATGAGCTGTGATAATAACATTACGATATTGATGGAACTGGACAGGCAAAGACATTACCTGTGTTGTCGGTGGCACGCAGAGTAAGCACTGATAACACCAGTGTTGCTTGTGATGTGCCTGTAGAGCTGTGACAGTCCTGTTCATTGCAAGGACGGGAGTAACACCACTTGTCTCCTTACAGCCCAGAAACGGAATCAAGTTATCTGTCTCGTAAATGTAATCCTTCTCAATCAGTTTATGTATATATCAGCCTATGTATGCAGCTATCTATCTATGTATATGCGCACATTGGCGATAAACTGAAAATGTCTTTCTTTGAAATAGCCGTGGTGAAATTCCTATGGAATATGCAGAATCATTACCAGAAAACTGATGTATACTTGAAATCATTGTGAATACCGTGGACGGTAAAATCCTGGAAGGTAAAATCCTGGAAAGTAAAATCCTGGAAGAATATCAATGCATTATGTCCTCGTTGATATGTTTGGTGTATTATTTCTAATTCCTATTTAATTACTGTTTAGCGATGTTGATTGTCCATCATTTCCGACGATGGCGTAACATTTGAAGGAAGAATTTCACAGTGAAAAAGCCGTTGCACTGGGGCATTTCCGCTCTCTCGGCCTCAAATGTCTTGGTCGAATGGCAAGAAAGACGTCGAGATTGGAGACCACCTCGGCTGCAGTGGATAATCATGACACCTTCCGTACATGAAGTGTTGCTGCACCGGCTTCTTTGCTGTTGGATATTGTAGTTGATCTCATCCCCGAGTCCGGGAACTGGCTTCACATGCTGAGGTAGGCAAATCCCTAACTCAAGGGGTTTCAAGTTTACCGGCTACACTCACCTGGTTTAGCCCGTCTGTCGAAGCGCCGTACCGGGACTTGCCACTGTCGGATGCGAACAGTTACTCGGAGCCACCGCTAAGAGCGGGGTTTCAGGAGGGGCCTAAAAGTAGACGAGCTGCCTCCGGGTAAAGTACGTCAAGCCTGGCACCAGAGGTGCAAATACGTTACTGTTCATAACATTTTAAAATTAAGTGTCTTGGAGACTTTCTTTTGGCAGGAAATTCGAGCCGCTAATTAGAGAAACGTTAATAATTAGTAACTTTCACAGCTTGTACAACGTACACTAAATAAGTATCAAATCTGATCTTTGGCAGAGCACAATGGCTCTCTGTTAACGACAGGGAGTATTTTAAGCGGGTAAAATGTAGTAGATGTATATGTGTTCCTGAAGCTGGAAGACCCACGTTTCGCTGAGCCATTAGCGATTCAGTGCTGGTTGTAGTTGACGATATTTAGCATAATGAAGGTTTACAATATTTACTTGACCAGTACAGAATCAACATTTTCAGGATGTCCTCGACAGTAATTGTATTCACCGGAGAGACACCATCTGGAACCTTGCTGTAGAGTTGGCAGAACAACACTTTCTAGCAGGTCAATATACCGTTTGCCCATGTCCTTAGATGTCTCCCATTCAAGATACAGAAAAACCATCTTCACATGCTTGAAATTTGGTGCAGTTTCCTCCATTCTCTTTTACAAAGTCTGTACTTCAGATAGAAATCATACTTAATTTGCAGGTTTCATTGTTTGATTTTGCACAACATTTGTCTGCCCTTCGACTCCCTTGTCCACTATCCCGCCCTACTAATCTCCGTCCTGACACTTATCACTGCAAGCGTTACAAGTGCCCTAACTACACTTACACGTCCTCCCTCATTCCACGTTGGTGAGACCCGATATAGATTCCGGTATCGCATTGTGGAACAGGATCGCTTCGCATTCACCTTCTAAAATCCATGCTTTTTGCATTAACGAGTGAACGGGTAAACATTCCCCAGTGTTCCAATCCAGAAGGTCGGCGACCAGTCAATGAGAGCGGAGCCCACGTAGATTAGCAAAATGAGTTTCTAACTCCCTTGTAACAGGATGCATACATTCACGTTGGAAACTCCGCCTAAAATATCCTACTTTTTGTCCACAGATGACACGGAACAAGAGTATAATGGAATATTCCACACTTAAATCTTCAGCAAGTCGATAGGACTGTTGATGCCTTCCAGCAAAGGACCCCGCTTCATCACATTTCATTCTCCAGTGTGAACCGTGTTCAGTGCTCATCCAGGCAACACCTCCAGCGTCTGGACCAATGACCACAGTTGCAGGGAAACACGCTATCTCAGAGTTACCGTGTGAGTCAGAAACCTGCTTAGAAATATGTCTCCGTCCGTCACTGTAATTCTCTGCCTCTTCCCATTCATCACTTGAAAGGCTGCAATCCTACAAAAGAGAAGTTAATCATTGCCATCGGAGGAGCAATTGGAGACAGATAATAAATGATGTCTTGGTTACAAGACAAATATTGCAGATCTCAACAAGACTAGTACGAGCGTTGATGTATTGATCAATGATCAATGGCGCAGTAGACGATGAAATAGAGGAGTAGGAATTCAAATGAATTGCTGTCACAAAAAAATGGCAATGTGTTTCCGAGTTAATGACAGAAAATCATTTACAAGGAAAGGTGAATCACACGGAGAGACTAGCACTGTCAGTCTCACATATCGTATTCAAAGCCTGAAATGGAAAAGCGTTTTATCAGCGCTGAAATACTCTAAAAGAATCCGAGGGCCACGGATCAGTAAGATTTCCACAATGGATACAGAGTGGTGAGTCAGCACACGGTGATAATAGTCCAGCACATAGCATATAGATACCAGCTCCACGATGAATAAAGAGGGTTCAGTGATCTTCCAGTGAGCCGTGGGCCACACATCGATACCAGCTCCACGATGGATACAGAGAGGTCAGTCATCTTCCAGTGAGCCGTGGGCCGCGCATCGATACCAGTTCCACGATAGATGAGACGTGAGACATTTTCCAATCAACCGAGCGCTGCATATTGGTACAATCCCAACACTGGATGCAGAATGTTGAGACTTTGTTCTCCCTACAAGCCGAGGGCGTTCATTGCTATGAGTTACACAACGGGCAGAGTAGTTTGCATTTCAATAACAGAAGGAAATGTGATTGAAAGGTGAGCTTGAACACACCCTGTGTTCTGCACATACTTTGACTGGTGACGGTGGAAAATGAGAAGAGACTGAATGGGTAAATGGAGGAAAATAATCATGAAGTCACAGATTATTACTACAAAGAAATAGGTTATTCCGTCCATCTAGGTCATAGCTCTTTGATGTTCCGCCTCGCCCCATTATCTACACCCTCCGTCCCTCTCCTATCGACGTACCTACAAAAGCTCTACTGAAATGATACAATTGAATCCGCATCTATCACTTACGCTAGCAGTTCCTTTCACGCTCGCTCGATTCTCCAAGTGAATAAATTCTGCTACATACACTTCTTGCATATTTCAACTTTCTCCCCAAGCCTATGAACTCTAGTTGTAGATTCATTCAAAGGATAGAACACAGAATACAGAAATCTACAGCAGATTACAGGCCCTTCGGTCCACAATGCTGTGCCACATATGTAACCTACTGTAGACACTCCCTAGACTTTCCGGAGCGCATAGCCCTCTATTTTTCTGAGCTCCAAAAACCTGTCCAGAAGGTCTGTAAAACAACCTAGTGAACTGCTTTCACCGCCGCCGCCGGCAGTACATTCCATGCACACACAACTCTCTGTATGCTCTCTGTACCTAGTTCCAAGCACCTTAAAACGGTACCCCTTTTTGTTAGCAATTTCAGCCCTGGGGGAATAAAAGAACCACTTACTATCCACACGATCAATGCCTCACATCATCTTATACACTTGTATCAGGTCACCTCTCATCCTCCGTCACTGCAGGGAGAAAAGGCAAAGTACACACAGACTGTTCACCTAAGGTCCGCCCTCCAATCCAAGAAATCCAATCCAATCTACTCTGCACTGTCTCTCTAGTATCCACATACTCTCTCTATAATGTCAATAGTATGGATGCTGAATGGGGAATATCTGCATGCATTCACCCTGTTCATTTCCCCAACTCTTCCTTTCAAATTATCACTGCACTGTTTGAAGCTTATTGATAATTCAAAACTGTAAGTTGGTTGGCAGAACAGCCCGCGATGCTCTATCTATGATCTTACCAACGTGTTCTACAGCTTCAACATAGTGTCCCGACTCGTGTACTCCGTGATCTGATTGTGAAGGTCACTGTGATCAGAGCTCAGTCCGATCCTATCTGCCCGTGACACCGCTTTCCTGGAGTTATCGATCTGTAACGCCAGTTCTTTTTTAACAGTGTACACTAAAGACCACATATTCAATAAATGCGACTTAACCTGTTGTATCTTTCTTCACAACGCGTAATTGTCTGTATTAAATTAAATCTGCCATATTTCAACCCGTTTCCCAGCCAGTCAACATCAGACTACAAGCTTGGATTCAGTTCCTGGCTGGAACAATGCCCCCAACCTAGGATTCGTCCGCAATTCTTCTGATTCAGTTTTCTACATCGATATCTGAGTCATTAACATTCATGGTAAATGACAACGGCCTAACACCAATGCCTGCAGTAGCCTTCTCACAGTCAAAGTATCAACCATTCACTCTCTGCTAATCCAGAAAAGAACGTTTCCAATCCGTCCACAAGACGCTTCTAAATTCGTGCAGGTGCGTATTTTTTTTTATTATCAAAGGTCCCTGGAATATTGTTCTCGATCTCTTTTATATGCTCAGAACATAAGTATAACGTGTTTTATTGTGATACATGCCATCAGGTGATACTGTGACATTCGTCATACAAATGACTCGAAATGACTGGAACAAGCGACATAGAAAATGAACCTATTTCCCCCTCAGTAGAGTGTACTCTATTTCACGTATCGAGCCAATGTCCCGCCCTCAATGTCAGAAGCGAATGTGCTCTGCTGAATGGGACAAAGTAAATCTGTTTGAAGTTGATTTTCATGTTAATTGTTCAGGATGATGGTCTATCGTTAGAAACAACACTGATCAGAAAACGTCGCATTTCAGCAGCTGACGTCAGATGTCTTGGAAAGTACAGTAGCAACGTCCATATTATCTTTTGTTTGAACGTTAATATCCTGTAACATCCCTTCGGGATATGAATTCATGGCACGGTGACAGAGTGAGAAAAACAAATTAATGTAAGTGTTTGTATAGCTGGTTGTCCCTAATGCGAAGATGTGATAATCACACTAATTGCCTCAGTGGAATTGCTCTCCATTGTATATAACTCTGTAAAACCAGTCACCAGTCCATATGAGCGGTTGGATCGTTCCGTACAACTGAACGCTGCCTCTGACGGAATATGGGATATGCAGCGATTTACTACATCGCGGGAGTTTTCTATCCTACAATTGCAGCGATCGGTATCCCTGGTAAGATACTGCAGCTGGTCACACGGTGTATGGTGCCGTCTTCATCTTGCTTTTTGTTCCGCTGTACTGTTTAGACTTTCACTGAGCACAGATGCTATCTTCGCCTGAAATCTGTTTCCAGAATTGAATATTCAAGCAGATGATAGTTTCTTTATTCAGATTCCATATCCTTTCTATGTGAAGCTTTTTAAAAATGTCTTTTGTCAATTGCGCTGATGCCGATATAGCCATAGTTGCATAGTTTCACCTTGCGCGGCTTTCTGAACCGACAGTGGTCGCTTTTCCAGATCAGAAGCTGTTTCAACTGACCGGCCAGTCGAATATCGACACTCTGGTCTGTTCTTCCATAAAGCACTAAATTATAACTTATGCATTAAATCTCGTAATGTCACCACAAATAAACCCTTCAGCTATTTGACCTCAAACAATGGAAATGGTTTTGTTTATAGAGCGATCGACCATCACCGGGACGTGACGTGGAAATCAGATTCTCGGCTCTAATGTGTCCGTCGGCAACCTACTGCTTATTCTGTCTACCATTGTCCAATCGGAGAGTCGGAGTGCACGGACGGAGTCCGGACAAATTGAATTTCTGCTTTTCACTTCTAAAAAAAATATACCATTGGAAAAATGTTGGGATTTCAGACATCTACGGCTAACGATAATTCTGTGTTTTTTTTTTGTTCTGCAAATTCTTTTAGTTAATTTGATAGCGATTGTGATCCTACCACGTGGAAAATGCGGACTCTCCAAATGCATCACCCGTTACCTGGTTGGAATGGCAACAGCGGATCTGATGGTGGTTATCGTTCATGCTTTAGTGGAACAGACCAACAATATCTATATTTATTCTAAATCTATGCTCATCACTCCTGTATGCGCTCTGACACTTGTATTATTTGTTGTGACGAGGGACTGTTCTGTTTGGTTTACGGTCAGTTTTACCTTCGATCGTTTCATCGCAATATGTTGTCGAAAGCTCGGGGAACGATACTGCACTGAGAGAACAGCAACAGTAGTCATGGTGACCGTGCTTATAGTGAGCTGCGGGAGAAGTGCCCCGTTTTACTTTGCCTTTGAACCTTACGTCATTATTGACAACATGCCGTGGCGTTGCTCCTTCTCACATGAATACTCTATTTTACCTGTGTGGAAAGGATTAGAATTACTGGATAGCATTTTAACACCGTTGCTACCTATCGGCTTAATTCTTGTCTTCAATGGGTTAACAGTAAGACATATAATTGCGGCAAATAGAGTCCGCAGAGGGCTTCGGAAGAGCAGCGATAATCTGAAAGATACCGAGGTAGAAAATCGCAGAAAATCGATGATATTATTGTTTGCAATTTCTGCTAATTTCATATTACTTTGGATGCCCTATGTAGCTCATTCCCTAAAATGGCAATTGGTAAATTACTTTTATCAGGACAGATATTTGAGTTCCCCGGTATATATACTACAGCAATGTGGGTTCATGTTGCAATCTCTCAGTGTGTGCACCAATACCTGTATCTATACACTGACACAGAAGAAATTCAGACAAGAGCTGAAGAAAGGAATGAAGAATGTGTTTACATTAAATGGCCGTCTGTGTAGATAATTGTGTAATACTTGGTATTCAGCGGAGTTTTAGATTACTTCAGTAGGTTTGGCAAAATGTCATAAAATCAAACAATCATGTGCCTGGTCATCCTGAAATGAACGATTTCCAAACCATCACAGAGACTTGACAGTCACCCTGGAAACGGTACAGCAGCATAAAAGCCAGGACCAGCAGGCTTCTGGACAGCTTCCACAACCAGGCTACCAAACTGATTAACTCACGCTGATTTGAGTGTTTTTTTTCTGTTACATTAACTGTTCTATTTATTATAAACTATTATAAATGAATGTGATTGCACATTTAGACGGAGACGTAACCTAAAGATTGTTATTGCTCATGTATGTGAAGGATGTAGGAAACTAAGTCAATTCAATCACAAGGCGAGGAATGACTTCCGGACTTTTCGGGGTTGAATGTTTGAAAATGCTCAGTGTCGGGTAACAGAGAATAAAGGGAAAGCCCTTTAAACACAGGGAGAGTGTGATGGTATCACAGCTGCGGAAAGGGAGGACACTGTAGTGGGACTGTGCGTTAATAGACTGTGAGTGGAAATCAGTAGGAAGGGAACAAACACTCGTTTGAGAGTATTCTGCACAGAGCTCCCATAACCAAAACGAAAACAACACACAGAGACTGTGACAGTTCGTATGCAATATTAACACGGCTGTTGTCACAGGCCACTTAAACTTCACTAATATTCCATAAGACTATATGTTATGGTTACGGGTATTTCCTCTGGTTAAAAGGATTAGACGTGACAGGATTTCTCAGTTGTGTCCAGACAGGATTCCTGGCACAATAAGCAGATAGGCTGACAAGCGAACAGTCCAAGTGAAGTGGGTCAGTTAACAGATCACTCCGTGGGTCAGTATTTCAGAATGATAGAACACAGCTATTCGATGTTTACACGAGGATAGGAGCAGACATTTAATCAATTCAATCACAAGGGGAGGAAGACTTCGGACAGTTCGAGATGCGATGTTTCAAAATGCTCATAGTCGGGTAAAAGAGAATAAAGGAAAAGCGTTTTAAACACAGGGAGAGTTCGATAGGATCACTGCTACAGAAAGGGAGGACACTGTCATGGAATTGTCTGTTGATTGACTGTGAGTAGAACTCAGAAATAGGAAGTGACCAAACACTCGGTTGAGAGTATTTTGTACAGAGCTCCCAACACAAAACGAGAACAGCGCACCGAGACAGTGACAGATCGGGAGATAGATTTTGCATTGGTGCCATATTAACGCGGCTGTTGTCACAGGCAACTTTATAACCATATAACAATTACGGCACGGAAACTGGCTATCTTGGCCCTTCTCGTCCATGCCGAACGCTTACTCTCACCTAGTCCAACCTAGCTGAACTCAGCCAATAACCCTCCATTCCTTTCCTGTCCATACACCTATCCATTTTTTAAATGACAAAATCGAGACTGCCTCCACCACTTCCACTGGAAGCTCGTTCCACACAACTCCCACTCTCTGAGAAAAGAAGTTCCCCTTTGTGTTTCCCCTAAACGTTTCCACTAAAACTCTCAACTCATGTCCTCTTGTTTGGATCTCCCCTACTCTCAGTGGAAAATCCTATCTACGTCAACTCTATCTATCCCCCTCATATTTTTAAATACCTCTATCAAGTCCCCCCTCAACCTTCTACGCTCCAAAGAATAAATAGCTAACTTGTTCAACCTTTCTCTGTAACTTAGGTGCGGAAACCCAGGTAACATTCCAGTAAATCTCCTCTGTACTCTCCCTATTTTGCTGACATCATTACTATAATTCGGTAACCAGAACTGTACACAATAATCCAAATTTGGCCTTACCAATGCCTTGTACAATTTTAACATTACATCCTAACTTCTATACTCAATGCTCTGATTCATAAAGGGCAGCACACCAAAAGCTTTCTTCACCATCCTGTCCACATGAAATTCCACCTTCAGTGAGCTGTGCACCATTATTCCTAGATCACTCTGTTCTACTGCATTATTCAATGCCCTACCATTTACCATGTATGCCCTATTTTGAATAATCCGACCGAAATGTAGCACCTAACACTGATCAGCATTAAACTCCATCTGCCATCTTTCTGCCCACTCTTCTAACCGCCCTAATCTCTCTGTAAACTTTGAAAACCTACTTCATTATCCACAAGGCCACCGACCTTAGTATCGTACGCATACTTACTAATCCAACTTACCACCCCATCATCCAGATCATTAATGTAGACGACAAACAACATTGGACCCAATACATTTATTGTCACCTTACTTGCCAAAACAACCTCGTATCTTCTTTTTGTTTTTTTCTAATTTCTTTCTTAAGATGAATTTTTACATTTTTGTATTCCTCGAGCACCTCATTTATTCCATGCTGCCTATATTTATTGTAAATCTCTATCTTTTTACGAACCAAGTTTCCAATACACTTGAAAACCACGGCTCTCAAACTTTTCACCTTTCCTTTCAACCTAATAGGAACATAAAGATTCTGTGCACTCAAAATTTCACATTTAAATGACCTTCATTTCTTTACTATATCCTTCCCATAAAGCAAATTGTCCCAATCCACTCCATCGAAATCCGTTGGCATCTCCTCAAAGTTAGCCTTTCTCCAATCAAAAATGTCAACCATGCGTCCAGTCCTAACATTCCCCATAATTATATTGAAACTAATGCTATTGTGATCACTGGACCCGAAGTGCTTCCCAACACATACCTCCGTCGCCTGACCTATTTGTACCTAACAGGAGATCCAACACAGCCCCTTCTCTAGTCGGTACCTCTATGTATTGCTGCAAAAAAAAAATAATATCCTGCACATATTTTGCAAACTCCAAACCATCCAGCCCTTTTATAGAATGAGCTTCCCAGTCTATGTGGAAAATTAAAATCCCCCACAATCAAAACCTTGTGCTTACTACAAATATCTGCTATCACCTTACAAATTTTCTCCTCCAATTCTCGCTCCACTTTACGTTGTCTACACTGCACCCCTATAAGTGTTACTACACCTTTCCCATTCCTCAAATCTACCCAAATAGCCTCCCTAGACGAGCCATCTAATCTGTCCTGCCAAAGCACCGCTGTAATATTTTCTCTGACAAGCAATGCAAATCCTCCCCATCTTGCCCCTCCGATTCTATCACACCTGAAGCAACAATATCCAGGAATATTTAGTTGCCAATCACACCCCTCCTGCAACCATATTTCACTAATAGCTACAACGTCATATTTCCAGGTATCAATCTATGTTCTAAGCTCATCCACCCTTCTTACAATTTTCCTAGCATTGAAATAAATGCATTTAAGAAATCTTCCACCTCTTAGTCTCTGTTTATCCCTATTGGTGCAAGCAACTTTACTATCTTCTTTTTCTTCCTTCTCCTCTATATCTTCGGTCTCAGCGCTCCCCATCTCTATCACCTGCCTATCCTCCTTCACACATCTTCTACAAGTTTTCTCTATTTGTGAACTAACCTCCTCTCTCCGTGTCTCTTAAATTTGATTCCCACCCCACCCCCAACCATTCTAGTTTGAAGTCTCTGCAGCAGCCTTAGAATATCTCCCCGCCAGGATATTGGTCCCCTTAGGATTCAAGTGCAACCCATCCTTTTTGTACAGGTCACACCTGGCCCAAAAGAGGTCCCAATCTTCCAGAAACTTGAAACCCTGCCCGTTGCTTCAATGCCTCAGCCACGCATTTATCCTCCACCTCATTCCATTCCTACTCTAACGGCACAGATGTAATCCCGAGATTACTACCTTTGCGGTCCTTCTTCTCAACTCCCTTCCTAACTCCCAATATTCTCCTTTCAGGACCTCCTCCCTTTTCCTACCTATGTTATTGGTACCTATATGTACTACGACGTCTGGCTCCTCACTCTCCCACTTCAGGATATCTTGGACGCGGTTAGAAACATCCCGGCCCCTGGCAGCAGGGATGCAAAGTTCCATCCGTGTCTCCTGACTGCGTTTACAGAATCGCCTATCTGAATATCTCTGACTATCGAGTCCCCTATTAGTACTGTCTTCCTCTTCCTTTCCCTATTTTAAAGGACTACTAAGAGATAGGTTCTACAAGTATTCTAAAAGACTACTAAGAAATAAGATCTACAAGTATTTGGATAGACAGGGACTTATTAGGAAAAGACAACATGGCTCTATTCGTGATAGGTCATGTTTAACAAATCTATTAGAGTTTTCGTGAAGGTTACCAGGAAAGTGGATGAAGGCAAGGCAGTAGGTGTTACCTATATGGATTTCAGTAAGGCCTTTGACAAGGTCCAGCATGGGAGGTTAGTTAGGAAGATTCAGTCGCTAGTATACATGGTGGGGTCTTAAATTGGATTAGACATTGGCTGAATGGGAGAAGCCAGAGAGTGGTAGTTGATGATTGCCTCGCTGAGTGGAGGCCTGTGACTAGTGGTTTGCCACAGGGATCAGTGCTGAGTCCATTGTTATTTGTCATCTATATCAATGATCTAGATGATAATGTGGCAAATTGGATCAGCAAATTTGATGGTGATACAGGGATTGGAGGTGTAGTGGACAGTGAGAAAGGATTTCAAAGCTTCCAAAGGGTTTTGGACCAGCTGGGAATATGGGCTGACAAATGACAGATGGAGTTTAATGCAGACAAGCGTGAGGTATTGCACTTTGGAAGGACAAACCAAGGTAGAACATACAAGATAAATGGTAGGACACTGACGAGTGCAGTAGAACAGATGGATCTAGGAATGCAGATACATACTTCACTAAAAGTGGCGTCACAAGTAGATAGGGTTGTAAAGAGAGCTTTTGGTACATTGTCCTTTATAAATCAAAGTGTTGAGTATAAGAGTTGGAATGTAATGATGAGGTTGTATAAGATATTGGTGAGACCAAATTTGGAGTATTGTGTGCAGTTTTGGTCACCTAATTACAGGAAAGATATTAATAAGATTGAAAGAGTGCAGAGAAGGTTTACAAAGCTGCTGCCGGGACTTGAGAAACTGAGTTACAGAGAAAGTTTGAATAGGTTAGGATTTTATTCCCTGGAGTGTAGAGGAATGTGGGGAGATTTGATAGAGGTACAGAAAAGTATGACGGGTATAGTTACAGTGAATGCAAGCAGGCTTTTTCCACTGAGGCTCACGGAGAAAAAGCACAGAGGACATGGGTTAAGGCTGAAGGGGGAAAAGTTTAAAGGGAACATGGGGGGTGCTTCTTCACACAGAGAGTGGTAGGAGTGGGGAATGAGCTAACAGATGAAGTTGTAAATCCAGGCTCACTTTTAACATTTAAGAGAAAGTTCGAGAGCTACGTCGATGAGAGGGGTATGGAGGGATACGGTCCAGGTGCAGGTCAGTGGGACTAGGCAGACAAATAGTTCGCCTCAGCCAAGAAGGGCTGAAGGGCCTTTCCCTGTGTTGTAATGTTCTATGATTCCATGGAATCTTTTACGTGGCCATTTATAACTTTGTGAAACATGGATCAGACATCAGCTGGAGTTCTGTGTGCAGCCTTGGTCATCCGCTTGAAGGAAGCATGTTTTAACAGTGGAGAGGGGATTCGTTGGCAGGTGATCCATGTCAGAGTGATAACAGTCATGCAGAGTTTAGTGAAGAGACAACATGGGACATTTTCTCGAGAGTGAGGTCATGTAGAAATGGGGTGAATAGGATGCAGGTAGGTGGAAGATGGAGGGATCTGTGGGTCTTTGGATCTCTGTATTTGGGATGAGTGAGGCAGAGATACTCAGTACATGGAGTAGCACTTGCATCGCTGTGGAAAGATAGGTTACACATCAGGGCCTGACGAAGAGTTTTTAATTGTAAAGCAGAGAAGGGACGTGGGAGATTGAAGGGAAGAGAATAAAGACATTTGGAAAATAAGGCATGACCGTGGTGGAGAGGAAAACGTAGAAGTCAGGAGTTTGAGAGGGAGATGTGGAGAGTGAGAAATTAGCACCTGGTCTGAGGGAGGGAAGATGAAGTATTCTAACTTCACAGTGACAATACTGGAGGTTGGAATGTTGCTGGCTCTTGAGAGAGGGATAGAGTGAGAGAATGGGACTGAGATACAGTGTGAGAGAGAAAAAAGAATTAGGGGAATCGGAGATAATGTGTGAGTTAAAGAGAATGGGTGGCATGAAGAGAGATAAAATGAGACCGAGATGGAGAGGGAGGGATAGAGTGAACGTGTGAGAGGGGAATGTGGGAGGGATAAAAAGCGAGTTGGAGGAAGAGAGGGGGAATGGGAGGGTTTGTTGAAGGCAGACAGTGTGCAGGTATACTCTCCCCTAGAAATGGATAAAGCAGGAAACAGTTCCCTGGAGAGCAAGAAATGTGCTTACAAGAAGGGAGATGTCAGCGTTCTTTTTTTATGCACAGAGTGGTGTGTGTGTGTGTGGAATGAGCTGCCGGCAATGGTGGTGGAGTCAGATATGATAGGGTCTTTTAAGAGACTTATGGATAAGTAAATGGAGCTTAGAAAAAATAGAGGGCTATGGGTAAGCCGAGTAATTTCTAAGGGAGGGACATATTTGGCACAACTTTGTGAGCCTAAGGGCCTGTATTGTGCTATAGGTTTTCTATGTTTAACAGAAGAGGAGCCAGAGAGTGTAAGGTTTTAGTTCCTCTCTCCACTTCCTCATCCCCACCAAATTCCCGTCAGTCAGGATATATGTTGCAAACTCCCCTTTGTCCATTAAGGGACTTGCACCACCCACCCAACTGATCTGTGCACACAGACTCCTACCCTAAATCTACCCATTGTTTCTGTCCAGCTAAGAGGCTACCAATGTTCAGTTCTCCACATTTATCTGGAATTATAGATGAAATAAAATGAACACACTTCTCAAAACCTTGTGTTCAGCCAGTTCCATGTTTATTGGGCACGCACAAGCAATAGCAATTCAAATCATCAGCTTCACTACCAAATAATATTCAGAAATTCCAATGATCATTTTGTTATTCAGGCCTTCAAACCAATGTAGCCAGAGCTCCTGTCACCATCTGACACGTTATACAGTCTTTACACTCTGTTCTCTGAGGCCATGCCCCTCTCTTGCTCTCTTAGTTTGTGTGAGTCTGTGAGTAGAGGTCGACTTTACATGCTCAGTGTGAGAGGGATGGAGATCAAGAATGTGCCAGAAGGGCAGAAAGATGATGAAAGCATGTTAGAGGGAGAGATGGAGTACAATAGTGCCTCAGTGGGAGAGATGGAAAATGAGAGTGTGTCAGTGGGAGAGCTGGAGAATGAGAGTGCGTCAGTGTGATGGAGAATGAAAGCATGTCAGTGGGAGAATGGGAGTTTGTCAGTGGGAGAGCTGGAGAGAGTTTATCAGAGGGAGAAATGGAGAATGAGAGTGTGTCAGACTGAGAGCTGGAGAAAAAGTGTGTGTCAAATGGAGCGATGAAGAATGAGAGTGCATCAGACACAGATGTGTAAAGGTGTCGTGGTGAGTGGGTGGATATGTGCAGGGGTGTCGCGGTGATTGTGTGGATGTGTGCAGGAGTGATCTGTGGTGTGCGACTGTACATAGGTTCCTGTGCAAGGGTGTACTGGATGCTTTCCTCAGACATCCAGAGATACAGAGACATTCCTCACTATATCCGCAGTCCATGACAACTTCACTGGCTGGCATTTTATCAAAAAAGCTATTCATTATTTCACACATAATTTTAGTCCAGTCAAACAGGTAACAGCAAAATTGGTGATCAATTAAAGCAATGAAGCCTAATACCAGCTAATTTTCTAATTCTATTATAATCCCAGATGTGTGTCTCACGTTGATCCAAGTCCTGCAGTGAGGGGTGTTAATGTCTACAGGTACCAGACAGTGTGGAAGGTATGTGTCATCTCACAGAGAACCACTCAATTTAGTGCAGGTTGGCGCTGTTTACATGGTCCATACACTGTGGAAGGTGTGTGACGTCTCACGCTGACTGAGTCCAGTATTGAGAGATGTTGATGATGTGTAGGGGCCATTCTCTATGGAAGGTGTGTGACGTATCACAGTGACCCACTCTTAGAAGGAAGGGTGTCGGTGTTTACATGGATCATGCCCAGGATGTTCTGTGATTAAAATCATCAGGGTGATCTGCTCCTCCTGGAAGCATCCGGGTCTGTGTGGTCACTCTCAGTTCTAGACTTCTGCTCTCACTACTCAATGGGATTGCACTTCACAATGTGGCCAGCTGAAAATTTGCAGGCTACAACATGCTGGGTAATCAGCAGAATATAGCAACATCTTTAGGCTCAGCTAGGATTAACACGCTGTGGCTTAAGGCAGGCTAAAGAAAGGAAGTGAATGTAAAGTGTCAAGGAGCGGCAACAGCAGAGTTCCTCATTCATTGATGGGTCACTTCCTCACTCCTCTGCAGGCTCCGACGTGACCTGCACAAGCTCGATCTGAGGAGCTGGATCCCGAACATCTCCTGGAGCTTCAACCCAGAGAGCAGGAAAGGTGAGTGTCTGCTGAGGTGACCGAGTCGAAAGAGGGGAGTTGTGAGGGGGAAAGATGAGCAGGGATATTAGAGGCAGAGGTGGGACAGAGAGTGCGGCATCTAATTTGAAGGGAGGAGGATTAGGGTTGAGAGCATTGAGAGAGTGAGAGAGAAATGAGAGATGAGGAAGAAATGGGATGAAGGGAGTGGAAGGTAGCAGGGTGAATAGAAGGAGAGAATATTGGTTTCCATTTTCCTCCCGTTCCGCCCTCCACCCCATCACGTTCAGTTCTCTCTCTCACCTTGCGTCGAGTGGCTTCCCGCACTTCCTCATCACTCATGTCTCCACTCGACATCACCCGCACTTCAATCCACTCGTCCTCTTGCTCTGAACCAAACAGCCAGTATCAAGATGGTATCAGTATAATGATGTGTTTCGTCATCTCTGTACCTTCGATTGCGCAATCTCTTCCTCCCCCATCTCCACCCTTTAACACCTTGATCCACCACCACGCCCCCCCCCCCCCGAATCTTATTAAATATGTAACGTATATTGTTCTTCCTGACGACAGGGGAAGGAGAAGTGTGAGAAAAAGTCAGGCTGATGGGGAGTGTGGAGTGGTGGCCATAGAGTGCGAGATCAAGGGATAGAGCAAGAACTGCTAGTTATGGGAAGCAGTGAATGAGGGAAAATCAGATTGGGTGGGGTGAAAAGTGGTAGCGAAAGGGAATGTGAGTGAGAAAGGAGACTGAACTGTGAAGAAAAGATGGATGAAAAAGAATCTAACTGTTCTTGGCCTTCCTGCTGGGTCTAGTATTCATTTTTAACCATTGCTTCAATGATATACTCGGCCATCTTCATCTTGCATGATGCCTGGACATGTCTAGTCCGGTGGTATTTATACCCCATGGTGCATCCGTCCAGAGTGATTTGTCCTCATCCAGTCAGGTTTCCACAGTACCACATCGTCTAGTATTGAATTCCAGATCCTACACTGAGCCCGACCTTCATCATGCTTAAAATTGTTTTTCTCTATCTTTACTTCAATGTCATCCTTCACCATGCAGTCGCAAAAGCCATTGGTGTGGCACGGTAATTTTGTGCCGTTGAAGTCAGTCCTACAGCCAATGTGAATGCAATGTTCACCTGTGCCAATTTATGTGGGTAACCCGGTAACACGTCCTGTGTTCCTTGATGCGGGTTTCCAGTGTGCATCCCATCTGGCCGACATAAGATGCCACCCATCAACTGGGACTACTGTAAACGCCACCCGACCTGAGTTCCAGTTCATATATGACCCGCATAAACAGTAACTTGAGCTTCCTTACAGGTTTGTGGATGGTATTAATCTGATAATCTTTCAATCCTTCCCGAAATATAGAAAAAACAGGCAGTAGCGACAAACGCCTCCTCACTGTTAAGTTTCCAGGTTTTTCTGAGTATCCTTTGAAGGGCCCTGTTGATTTTCTTCATTTTGTAGGGATTGTTGTAGGAACATCATACATAATTGTTTTCTTTCCTCGGAGAGCCCTCTCGTTGCAAAATAGTTTTTTGCACAGTTATTCAAAGAAGAACGTACTTGGGAGGTGTGATGGTGATTGTTATTGTGGAGGTACAAGTCCACGTGTGTGGGTTTCTGATAGCTGCCATGTCTGATGCAACCGTCCGATTTCTGCTGGATTAGAATGGACAGGAATAGGAAGCAACCATCCTTTACCGTCTCCATCGTAATTTCAATGTTTGGATATTCCAATGGCCGAGGAATTGTTGGAGTGTCTGCTATCCATGTAGCTACACTTTGAAGATGAATATCTCCAAAGTGGGAGAGATTGAGGCATGGAGTGTGAGACCTCCCAATTACCATAATCGGATCGTTTCCTGGCCATGTGAAATCATGTCAGTAAGATTAGAGTGGTACACCATAATTACTGCAGAATTTAGCGCTCTGGTATTGGGTGTAGTGTGTTAATGAGGAATGACAACTTATCATCACATGGAGAACACACCCATGTAGTAACACATCAAGAGAAAAAAAGGCCTTTTCAACCAAATGGTCAATGCTGACCAAGGTACCAACTTGAACTAGCCTCATTTTCTTGTGTTTCGACCACATCCCCCTAAACACATATCCATGCAGATATCGTTTAAATGCTCTTATTGAGCCTGCCTGAACTACATTCTCTGGCTACATGTCCAAGATACGAATCATTCAATGTGTGAAGAACTTGTACCTCAGATCCGCTTTACACCTTTCCCTGGAGTATTTACAACACATAAAAACATTGGAGCAGGAAAATAAGAGATTCAAACAGAATTAGGCTATTTAGCCCATTGAGTGAAATCAGCTATCTCCTCGTGGCTGATCCAATTTTAGCTCCAATCTCCCACTTTCTCCCCATATCCCTTTATGTCTACCAAGTCAATAATCTATCAACCTCTGTCTTAAATGTATGTAAATACTTGGACACCACAATTGCCTGCGGCAAAGAATTCCACAGATCCTCTCTCTTGCAAAGGAAATTCCTCCTCACGTCTATTCTAAAAGGAAGCTCCTCTATTCTGAGGCTGTGACCCTTGATCTTGGACTCTGCCATCAGAGGAAAAAATCTCTCCATATCCACTCTATCAAGACCTTTCACCATTCAAAAGGTTTAAATGAGGTCATTCAACATACTTTTGAATTCAAGTGAATAAGTCCCAGAGCCAAATGCGTTTCATCTTCAAACGCATTTCATATGACGTGCCATTCAATACTTGAATAATTTTAGTGTACTTCCTTTGAAGCATCTCCAGTTTCTACACATACTTTTAAAGATAAGGGGCTCAGAGGTGCTCACAATACTCCAAGTGAACCCTCACCAGTCCTTCTTAAAGCCTCAACAATACTTTCTTGCTTTAATATTGTTTAATATTCTTCCTTGCTTTAATAACCAATTTGCAATCGTCTATCCTGCTTGTTATTTCTTCAACAAATTCCAACAGGTTTGGTAGGCAAGATTTTCCCTTAAGGAAACCATGCTGACTATGGTTTATTTTATCAAGTGCCTGCCTCAAAATACCCTGAGATCTAATCCTTAATAATCGACTCCAACATCTTCTCAACCATGGAGGTCATACTAACTGGGCTATAGTTTCTTTTCTTCTGCCTCTGTCTTCTTGAAGAGTGGAGTGACATTTGCAATGTTCCAGTTTACCGGAGCCATTACAAAATCTTGTGATTCTTGAAAAAAAAGCACTGGATGCCAACACAGTCTCTTCAGCCACCTCTTTCAGAACCCTTGTGTGTACACCATCTGGTCCGAGCGACTTATCTACCTTCAGACCTCACAGTTTCCCAAGACCATTCTCTTCAGTTACAGTAATTTCTTAGCCTTTATGACCACTGACACATGGAACTTCCACCATACTACCAAAGTCTTCCATAGTGGACTGATGCCAAAATACTTATTCAGTTTGGTGACCATTTTGTTGTCCCCCATTTCCCCCTCTCCAGCATAGTTTTCCAGTTATCTGATACGCACTCCACTCTCAACTCCCTTTTACACATTATGTATCTGAAGAAATGTTTGGTATCCTCTTTAATATTACTTTCTAGTTCACTTTGGTTTTTCATCTTCACATTCTTAATGTTCTTTTCAGTTACCTTCTGTTGGTGTTTAAAAGCTTCCCAATTCCTTAACTTCCCAATAATTTTGCTCTATTATAAGCACTCTCCTTGGCTTTTATATTGGCTTTGTATTCTTTTGTCAGCCACAGTTGTGGCATCTTTCTTTCAGAATAGTTATTTCTGTTTGGGATGTTTATGTCCTGTTGCTTGTAAATTGCTTTCAGAAATTCCAACCATTACTGCTGTGCCATCACTCTTGCCAGTGCCCTTTTCCAATCAATTCTGTCAAACCCCTCTCAATAGCCTCTGTAATTCTCTTTACACCACAGTAATATTGATATATTTGACTTTAACTTCTCCTCAAATTTCAGTGTGAATTCAATTACCTTACTAGATTAGATTAGATTCAACTTTATTGTCATTGTGCTGAGTACCGGTACAAAACCTGTGGAATGCAATCTAACCAGAAGTGCAAAAGAAAAGTATTATTTACCCAGAAGGGTTCTTTTACCTGATGATCTCTAATCAATTCCAGTTCATTGCACAACACCCATCCAGAATAGCTGATGCCCTAGTAGGCTCAGATATGAACTGCTCTGAAATGTCCTCTCGTAGGCACTCTGGAAACTCATCCTCATGGAGCACAGCATCGAATACATCTTTCCTAATCTACCTGCATATTGAAAACCACCATAGATATTGTAACATTGCACTTTTGACATGCATTTCTAATTCCCATTGTAATTTGTAGACTACATCCTTATTACTGTTTGGGGGGGTCTATATACAATTTCCATGAAGGTCTTCTTACCCTTGCATTTCCATAGTGATTCAACACATTCCAATCCTATGCAGTGTCTTTCTAATGATTTGATTGCTCTTCCTGCCTGTTCTTTCAATGTAATGTGTATCCCTGACATTAAACTCCTTGTTAAAATCTTTTTTCAGCCAAGATTCAGAGATTTCTCGAACTACAAGTGCGTTACGAGTTCATCTACCTTACTCCACATACGGCGAACATTCAAATATAACATCTTCAGTCCAGTGTTCACACTTTTCAATTTTGCCCACATATTATGTTGCAATTTATCCTGTTGACGGCAATTTTGCCTTATCAACATTCTCTCCTCAACACACATTACCTCTGTTTGTAAACCAACAGACTCATGTTCAGAATTATTAACTGCCTTTCCTATAATAACTCTTGCACTGAAATGTTTACAAATCAGGACTCTAGTCATACCATGCTCAAACTGTTGATTCCTAATTTTGCCTGAGTTCTTACCAACATCTGACTTCATAACCATTCCACTACCTGGTCTGTCACTCTGGTTCCCATCCCCATCAATTCTAGTTTAAACCCCACATGTAGTAATAAAACAACTTTCTTAGGGTATTAGTCCCTCTCCACTTCAGGTGTAAACCATCCCCTTCTGTGTACATCCCACCTTTGCTGGAAGAGAGCACAATGATCGAAAAATCTTATGATCTCTCTTCCACACCAACCCCTTAGTCACATATTAAACTGTATAATCATTTTAGTTCTGAACTCTTTGGTACTTGGCATGGGTACAGCCCTAAGATCACATAATTCCCTGAACTCTCTATGCAGAACCTTATTGTGGACCACGATTTCTGGGTGTTCACCCTCCCACTTCAGAATGCTGATGACTCAATACGAGATATTGACTCTGATGCCCAAGAGGCCACATGCAATCTGGGAATCTCGTTCTCACCCACAGAAGCTCCTGTCCATACCGTATTACCACAACATTCCTCTTCTCCTCTCTCTCCTTCTCAGTAGCAGAGTGCCAGATTGCCAGACTCATTGTTACTTTACTCTTTTAGATATTCTCTCTCCAGAAGACTAGAGACTTGGCTAGAGGCTTGGGGTGTTGAGGCTTGGCGAGAGGCTGGAGATCTTGAGGCTGCAGGCTTGGGACGAGGCTTGCGGCTGGAGCTTGAATAACTCGGAGCCTGCAGCTAGGGGGCAGACTAGGAACTGGAGACCAACATGGAGCCGGGACTTAACATTCGACAAACCGGGACTCAACTTTAACTCTACACCAAGGTGGGGCAGGACCGTCCGTCGGGTAAAGGGCAGAACGGCCGGACATATCCGACGGAGGCAAAGAAAAAACAAGACAGATTCCCGCCGCAGGGCAATGGCAGAACTGCCTGACTTACCCCACAGAGGCGAGGACAAGGCTAGACAGATCCCCCCGCAGGGCAATGGCAGAACGGACTAACTTACCCCAAGGGGCGAGGACAAGAAAAGACAAACACAAAAGACCGACAGACAGTTCCATCTCTGCATCGGGGAAGCTCCGAGTAGCTGTTACGGTCGGCAGCCTTGGCTGGCTACGGAAGCAACCGGATCCCTACCTCGCTCGGAGTGGCTGATGGCCACCCAGCTGGCCCGGGAAGCAACTGAATCCATACTGCAATGGCAGCTCCGACTACTACCAGCAAGGTTCCCAGTAGCCATGTTTCTCCAACGCAGCCCCGAGGATGGCAAGAGTCCGTTCCAGCCTTCCACCAGCCATCTGTGCCATGAGAATCTTGACAGGACGAGCCCCCAACCACACTCAATACCAGGGCCACTTATATTCCCAGTTCCACTATGAGCCTCAGGTGTTTCTGGTTAAGTCCAACCGAAGCAAGTGACGCCGGAGAACCCAGAGACCGGAGTCCGTGGGCCACTCCACGGACTTCGGACTGGACCATAACAAAAGCCTTATCATGCCCCCTTCGAGCTCTCCTAAGTCTTTTCTTTAGCTCCTTCCTGGCTACCCTATATTTCTCATGAGCCCCTCCTACTTCCTGCTTCTTAAATCTAACATATGCTTCCAACTTCGTCCTGACGAGCTGCCTCACGTAAAGATCCCCTTTTCATCTCACATTCGCCCGGCTTAAATTGAATCTTGAGGCAACCTGTCACTACTTCTTCCCGATTCTGACAAAATTGCCTGATATGGAGTATACTGTCGTCGGCATCACCATTCCTGGTCCCATCGTTACCCGTCATTTCCTTTGCGCTCGTTTTCTCCTCTGTCTCTACCTGTGGCTTTTCCTTCTGTTTTCCCGTTTGAGATAACTTCCAGTAACAGAAATTTAGCCTTCAGTGAAAGAGTTGGGGAGAGGGGGTCTGCAGTAGGTTCGGTGAAAGAGTAGATGTTGTGAACCCAAGAACAAATGACACAGGTGAGGCGAAATGGGAACTGACATGGTCTAATCCTACACAAAGTGCTGGAGAAAGTCTTTAGCTCAGGCAGCAGGACTGGAGAGAGATAGAGAAAAATAGATCCAATTCAGCTGCATTGTCTCTTCGCAAAACGTCCGTTGTTTATTCTTTTACATAGATGCTGCCTGGCCTGCAGAGCTCCTCCAGCATTTTGAATTTGCAGAACTTGCAGATTTTCTCTTGTTTATGATTGGTCTACTAGTCAGTTTCAACGGGATACTCGGCTATGACAACACAGAACTGACCCTGGACAAAGAACAAGCGAATAATGGTTGAAAAGGACATTGATATAGAAACAGACACTTGATAATTAATGGAACAAAGGCTCAATTAATTTTGTATTTCAAGCAACTGGGAAATTGGAGGGTCTCTAAACAAACACGAATGGGGATATTATTATTTACAAAATTAGAAAGATGATGGGTGTAGCAGTAGATTGTGTTCGGATATTACATACTCCAGATGAAGCTGAATTGAGGAACCAGTTTGAGTCCTTCAGTAGTTGGTCGGTGAATTTCATTAATATTAATCGTGAGCGAGTAATATCGTAATATAAACGTTAAGTATAAGCTTGGTTGAGACGGATAGAGGGTAGTAGGGATAATCCTGGGAATTGTTAAACAGTGACTCCTGGCATCAATGGAGGCTCAAACTTTGAAATGGGTTTCCCTGCGGGAGGATTGACAAATATTTGGAGAAGCAGCATTCGAGACAGTCAGATCACTTTGTTAGGGGAAAGTCATGATTTGCGCACCTGAATAACTTTCTGTTATTATTTATTGTAATACCGGTACTGTTTTGTGCAGTTTATGCAGTCCAGTATAGGTCTGTAGTCTAGTATAGCTTTCTCTGTGTTTGTTTTTTTTTATTATGTAGTTCAGTCTAGTTTTGTGTACTGTGTCATGTAAACCATGGTCCTGAAAAACGTTGTCTCATTTTTACTATGCACTGTACTAGCAGATATGGACGAAATGACAATAAAAGTTGACTTGAGGTGAAAGGGTAACAAAACAAGCTAATGTGGTTAGAGTGGTGGACGTTCAGTGCATGGAATTGAGTGAGGCGTTTTACAGGAACCGCCACAATAGACTGACCCAGAACGTCGGGAGTCATGGGACTGATGGAATCTCAGCTGCCTGGATTTGGAATGATCTTCCCTAGCGAATATGGGACTGGCAGTAGATGGGACCTTTCCAAGAGATCGGTTATGTACCCCGTCCTTTTTTTTGATATTTTTAAGTGACTTGAAAGAGGAAGTGGATAAGTTAGTTGGTAACTTGCAATTTGAAGCTCCAAAATACGTAACGTTTAGAATCAAAGCATTCAAGCTCGGAGCAATGGAAGTCGGAGTTCAAATCTGGTGTTTCCTGGAAGGAGTCTGTATGTCCTCCCCGTGATATTAATGGGCTTTCTCCCAAGTTAAACCAAGAAAAAGAGAAACAACACTTAGCGATCAGGCTAGGGTAAAATTGATGTGCTGGGCACTGCGGCTCATTGTTATTCGCTTCATCTCTAAATGCATAAATGACACCTGTGTGGTGTTTCATCATGTGTTACAATGGGACATCGACACGGTGTAGAGCTGGGCTGTCATGTGACGGACGGAGTTCCATCAGTATGAGCTGATACATAATTAAAATTTAAGCTGGATTACAGAGCACAAATGCCAGATTTTATCGCAGTGAGGAGGAACAGGGGAGTCGTGCTATGAAAGCCTATAGATCCCTCAAAATTTCCGAACGAATTAATTTAGTGGTTAAGAAGGCTTATGGCTTAAGAACTTGCAACTCCGGATTAGTGATCTCACACTTACTTCCGGCGTCACAGACCTACGAGGGAATAGATGCTAAGGAAAAATAGGCAAATGTGTGGGTAACGTTTTGTGCAGGCCGGCATCGAGGTCTCAACCAGGTTTGGTGCGATTGGTGTAAGAAGCATGGTTTTTAACCCTGTACTGAAAGGGTGTTTATATTCTAACTGGGAAGCTTGATGAAAAAGTGTGCAATTTCTTCTCTTTCTTCGTGTTCCACGCGATCGCTGTATTGGTACCTGATGTCTGCTGTAACATGCATCTTTCCACTTCTATTTTCCACAATAAGTTTTTTATCCCTCTATTCTACGCTGTACAACAACTGATAACCTACCTTCAGAAATCATCCCTCGGTACAGAGTACCGTTATCATGATACCTCAACATGCTATTCACGGCTTTCGGTCACGCTCTTGGGGTCTTCCGCATATATTCAGAGGAATATAGTCGACCTCTCTGACGAGGCACTTCGATTACAGAATTGACACTGTACCTTCGGCACACCCCGTGCATGGAGACCAGGGGCCAACCAAAGTATTCCCATCTGCCTGCCTTTGTCCCGTCTCCTCTGGCAGAGAAATTACCCTGAATGTACATCTCAATCGCAAAGTGTGAAGGAACTTTTTCCTTTCTGTATGAGTCTCTGATTAAACTTTCCCTGTACTGCATTTGCCGACAGTGTCTTTTACATTTGTTTACGTACAGGACAGTAAGGCGGTGGTGTTTGGTCTCTTGAAGGTGTATTAAAGTGGATAATTTTCCAGAGACAGACGTGATATACTGCAGATTACTGAGAGGCAGCAGATTAGATTACTGCGGACAGAACCAATATATTTGTGTCCTCCATAGCTACAAAGAAGGGACCAGGAAAGCATTGATAAATGATATTCTATTATTCGTGAAAGGGGATGGATAATCCAGGAAAATATTGACTTCTCAATCACATTTCACGGGGAGGAGATTACTGGACAGTATTCTTAGGCCGATTTTTCCAGGTGCTTCACTCTTGCTAAAATTTTCATAACCTGCCTCGCTCTCCACCCACGTTTTGAATCTAGGTGTCAGCTGTAAATTCAGTTTACCATATTATAATTTAAATCCGAATATTTATATGTCCTGACCATTAGAAAGTTATTAAATAAGTCTGGGGGTGCACAGGTATGTCAGGTTGTTAGTGGATTGGGGAGCACTGTGTTTTGCTGGCCGTAATCAGATTTGCGGTGTTCACAGATTTTGTCATCTTTAGCAGCAGTCGGAGTGATCCTTGTTTTCGGATAATCTAGTGAGCATGCGGTTTTCAAGTTGTACATAGATATGGGGTGCATACGGATTGGGAGTTGTGCAAGGGTTTCGGGGTTCGCATGTATTTGGGTTGTCTGCAGGTTTGGAGGTGTGACGAATCTAAGTTCTTTCATTTATAGATACGTTAATATTAAATTTAATTTGAACTTGATTTCTATTTATGTGTTTTATTTCTGGTATACGCAGCAAAAGTCTTACACTGGGATGCATGTGCGGTTTGATACACACATGGATATTGTGGTGCCTTCTGATTTGAGGACAGGCGCATATTTGAGGATGTGCATGATTTTGGGAATACTCATATTCGTTCTCGGATATGGGGGTGTAAACGAAATTGGGGTTAGTCAACGATTTGGGTGTTTTCGGCGGATCTGGAGTTCCACACGAATTTTGGGCTGCCTGCGGATGTTAGTGTCGAGACATTTATTTTCTGAACTGTTTGACATGATTCTTGCTCCTGGATAAGCAAAAGTGCATGTGGGGTTGTCAGCGAGTGTGAGCTGTGCACTGGATTGGGATTTCTTAGAATTAGGGTAGCGTCCGCTAATATTGGGGTGCACACTGCTTTGCAGGAGAACATGAATTCGGGGATGTGTTATGGAATTTGGGGTTGCACACGGATTTGTGGTTACATCTAGAATTTTGGAATAGTGTATTTTGAATGTTGGGTGACAATGGGTTTGCATGCACACTGAATTGAGAATTGCACAAATTTCGGACGGGGTCTCCACATAGGGGGTGTGCATGTTCATTCTCACGGCTTCGGGGCTGAACATGGAATAGGGGGTGTGCGCAGTTTCAGGGATGTGGAAACAAATATGAGCCTGCCGGCAAATATGGGTGTAAACGGTAGTGAACGTGTTCTCGGGGATGCGCACTGATTTAAGGTTTTATTCACAATTATTGCGGCGTACACTGTTATTTAGAGGTGTGGGGGTGTACGGAGAATTGGGATTGCACGCAGATTTCACTTTCTCGAACGATGTGGGATGCGTGCGAACTTTTAATGTCGAAATAGCCAGTTTCTGATAGGAATGAAATGATTCCTGCTATTATGTATGTGGGCTATTCGCGTGTTTGGGGTGCAAACTAATTTTTGATGTGCATAGATTCAGGGTGCAGAGGGATGGGTGATGTGCACTGAATTTCGAACATGGGCATGAACAGGCATGTGGGGATACACATAGATTTGTGTGAATTTGCGGATCAGGATTTGCACACGAATGATTGATTGCGTTCGGAGTCGATACTGCCATGTTCTGATGTGCATGTGGGGGTGTCAGTAGTTTGGGGTGCTCACTGAAGTTGTGTGAGCGACATGGGTTGCATATGGTCTTGGATCTGGGAATGCGCTCTGATTTAGGGGTTACACATGGAATTAGCGGTCTGCTCGGATATGGGGTGCGCACCTATTTGGGGATAGCATATTTAGGGGTGTGTGGGCGAATATGGGAGTCGCCACGTTTTTGTGGGTGCATATGGGGGTTCTGGCTGTGTCGGCGGATTTGGTGACGTGCGCACGGACTTTAGGATGCGTGTGGGTTTTTAATGTGAGGGCAGCCATTTTGTGCTTAGAATGATTATTCCTCAAGTATAATATTCATCTACTAAGCTTGTGGGGTTGCCAGCGGGTTTGGGGTGTGCTCTTATTTGGGAATGGCGCAGATTTGGGATTACAGACAGATTTTAGTGATGTGAACGTATGTGCTGTTGAATATGGTGGTGCACATCGATTTGGGGTGACACGCAGATTTTGGTATGTAGCCGATCTGCAAAAAGATTTCGGGGCGTATGCGGTATTTTAATCTTTAATGTTGATGCAGATATTTTCTAAATTGTTTGAAATGATTCTTGCTTTATTTGTCAGGCTGTTATGGGTGCGGACATATTTGGGGATTGTGCAAATTTAGTGTGGTTTTGGCAAACATGGGATGCACACTGGTTTAGGTGTGTGTAAGCCAATAAGGCGATGCTTACGGATTTCGGGTTCTACGGATTTGTCTACGGATTTGGAGTTGTGACGTATCTGAAAATGCCTTCAATTACAGATACTTTCATAATAAATACACTTTGATCTTTCAACAGTATTCTAGTTAAATTATGGTGGCGGCGGGTATTGGTGAACTGTTTAAAATGATTTCTGCTCTGAGATAATCAATTATGCAGCGGTGCTGTCAGACTGTTTCAGGAGCGCACTGCTTTGGGGATTGCGCAGATTTAGGGCAGTGTCGGTAAAACTGCGATGCACATTCATTTGCCGATGTGAATAGATTTAGAGATGAACGGGTTCAAGATGCGAATTAATTTGAGTTGTTTTAGCTTATATTCTGATGTGTACTGATTTAGCGATTTTCAGAGATCTGTGGTGTCTGCGGATATGGAGTTATGTTGTATTTGAAGGCAGTTTCTTTTACAAATACTTACATTATAAATGCAGCTTTAACTTTAGACAGTATTCGTGTTATTTTGTGCTGGAGGCAGCCATTTTTGGAACTGTTTGAAATGATTCATTCTCTGGAATGCTCTGCTGTACATCTGGGGGTGTCAGCGAGTTTGGAGGGCTCATCGATTTGGGGGTGCGCACTTAGGATGTGCGCTGATTTATGAGTAAACATGGATTTGGGGCATCACACGGATTAGTGGATGAAGACAGATTTGAGTGTCTCGAAGGGTCGGGGACTGCACGCGAATTTGGTGTGTCAGGGATTTTTTTGCGACAATTTATCAGTAAAAGCATTTTCACTGTTGTACTTTGCTTTGATGATTGTTTAAGTTTGATTTTGTCAACTGTTCGTTTTATTTTCTTGCTCGAAGATGATCTTAAATTCATGTGGGATTGTCAGCGAGTTTGTGGGCGCACACGGATTTGTGGCTGTCGATGGATGTGGGTGCATGACAAATCACATTTACAGAAACCTGAACTAAATGTACGTTGAACTTCGTTCTTGCTATTACTTAAGTATCAGCCAGCTAGTTAGTGAACTGTTGGAAGTGATCCTTGCTCTGGAATAAATTAATGTTTATGCAATGTGTCATTTGGAACTGTGGTGGTGCGCACAGATTTAGGAGAGTTTCGGCCAGTATGAGCATACAAGGATTTTTGGGGTGCCTGTGGATTTGGGAACACACCCGGATTTGATGGTATTGACTTTGGGAGATGTGCAGATTTAGTAACGTATCCGTAAATATGGGTGCACAGAGATTTAGGGTCGGTGAGGGTTTCAGCTGCACGCAGACATTGGTTTGCTTGAGGATTTGGGGATATAGTCAAGTTTAGGTGTGTCTCGGCGCGTATGTGTACTCATGGACTTGTGGGTGCCGGTTGGTTTGGGTTTCGGACGAATTTCGAAGTCTATTATCGAACATTTAATAGTAATTGTACCTAAACTTTGAACTTGGCTCTCAATATTTCTTTAAGGAGAATGCTGCTAACTTGTGCACGTTTTGAAATGATTGTTCGTTTGGAAACACCTAATGTGCATATGTGGGTGTCAGTAGATTTGTCGATGTGCACAGTCTTCCAGTGTTCACAGATTTGGGGTTGCGGTGGATGTTGGGTCGTGACGAATGTCAAGGTTGTTTCATTAATAGGTGCTTTATTAATAAAGGCATTTTCTCTGGGATAACACAATGTGTATGTGGAAGTGTTGGCAGGTTGGGAGTGCACAGCGACGAAGTGTGCATACTGATATGTGAGTGCATGTAGAGTTGTGCGATTTGCTGGATTTGGGTTAATTACACATATCAAGGTTATTTCGTTTACTGATACACTCATAAATAATACAATTTAGCGTTAAACTTCGTTCTTGCTATTTTTACGGTGCATTAAGCCATCTTGTGAAAAGTTTGAAATGATTCTTGCTCTGGGAGAAACGAAGGTACATGTAGGGACGCACTCATATTTGGGGATACACAGAGATTTGTGGATGTGCATTGCGAGTATGGATACACAGGGAGCTGGTGGTGTCGATGGATTAGGGTGTGTGACGAATCACAATGTTGTTTCGGTTATAGATAATTTGAGAATAAATGTACACCGAACTTTGAACTTTGTTCTCCTTTTTCAAGGAGAAATGTGAACTGTTTAAAATGACTCCTGCTTTTGAATAATCTAGTGTGCAGGTGGGTTTGTCAACGGGTTTGGGGCGCACATGGATTTTGGGGTGCGCCCTTATTGCTGATGTGCCCAGATTTGGGGGTGCACACGGATTTGGTTATTCGCGCATATTTAGGCGTCTGTCTTCGAATATGGAGGTGCACTCGGATTTTGGGTTACACCAGATTTGGGCGTGTCGGCCGATTTGGAGTTCTAGACGAATTTTGGGATGTATGCGAATTTTTCATGCGGAAATAGCAATTTGTGAACTGCTTGAAATGACTCCTGCGCTGAGTAAAATCTGTTGTGCATGTTGGCGTGTCAGAGTGTTTGTGCATCGATTCGGGGATTGCGCAGATTTAGTGCGCTCTCAGCAAATATGGGGATGCACTCCTGTTTGAGGATGCGAACAGATTTAGTGATGTAACCGCCAGTATAGAGGTACATACTGATTTGGGAATACTTATTTATTTAGGATCATGTCGGCCAATGGCTGACTGTTCACGGATTTCAGGTTTCTCACAGAGTTTTGGTGCCTGCGGATTTAGCACTGTGACGTATCTGAATTTTGTTTCATTTATAGATACTTTTAGAATCAATGCAAAACTTTCAAAAGTATTCTTGTTACTTTAAGGTGGAGGTAGACATTTTCTGAACGGTTTCAAATACGTTTTGTTCTGGAATACTGTGCGGTGCATGTGGGGATGCTAGCTTTCTTTCGGATACGCACTGAATTGGGAATTGCATAGAGTTAAGATAAAGTCGGCAACTGTGGTGTACACACTGTTTTATGGCTGCGCGTCGATTTCGGCATGCGTGAATATTTAGGGCTGTGTACTGGAATACGGGGGTGAATACGGATTTGGGGGTGTATCTGGATTTGGTGATGTGCGACGTTTTAGGGAGTGTTGTCCTTTATCCGGATGCTTACGGATTTGGAAATACACCAAGATTTGGGTTTGACAGCTCATCTGACTTTGCAATCAAATTTCGGATTGCGTGCGTATTTTTAATGAAGCAACAGCCATTTTCTGAAATTTGTTGAAATGATTCCTCCTCTGATATAATTTATTTTGCATGAGGGATGACAGCGGGTCTGCAGTGTACACTAATTTGTGGATTGCACAGATTTAGTGCAGTGTCGGCTATTATAGAGGTACACACCGATTTGGGAAAGCCTACTGATTTAGGGGTGTCTAGCTCAATATAGGGAGGTTTACAGAATTCGGGGATCCCATAGATTTGTGGTGCCTGCGGATTTGCAATTGTAAGGTATTTCAAAGTTGTATCATTTATAGATACTCCCATTATCAAAGCACTTTGAACTTTCAACAGTACTCTTGTGTCTTTATTGTGGAGGCAACCATTTTGGGAAGTTCGAAAAGATTCCTCCTCTGGGATACTATACTGCGAAAGTGGGGGTGTCAACGTGTTTGTGCTGTACATGGATTTGTGAGTGTGCACTTACTTTGGGATATACGCAGATTTGGGCGTATACTTGGATTTGGGGATGCACACGGATTAGTAGATGTGCACAGCTTTGGGTGTCTCCGTGGATTTAGGATTGCATACGAATTTGGGTGTATATGCGAATTTGTGGCGTCTTTGTATTAGGAAATGTGACGAATATCAAGGTATACACATGTTTGCGGTATCTGCAGTTTTGAATGTATGACGAATTTCGAGGTTGTTTCATTGAAGCAGAAGTCTGAAGTGATTCTTGCTCACGGATAATGTAATATGCATAGGGCGGTGTCAGAGGGCGGACGGATTTCTGAATGGGTGTCGATTTAGGAGGAGAACACAGATTTGTGCCGTTCACAGTCTTCGGGGCGTGCTGTCGAATATTTTGTTGGGCTCCGATTGAGGTGCACACGGATTGGGGTGCGTCGGCTGGCTTAGTGTTGTCGGTCGATCTGCGGGTGTGATGAATCACAGGGCAATTTGAACATTGAACATATCTCTCGCTATTGTTTATAGTGGAGACAGCTAATATATGAATTATTCTTGCTCTGGGATAATCTGATGTGCATATCGCAGTGTCAGCAGATTTTGGTGTGCGCGCGGATTTGGAGATGTGTTCAGATTTTGTAGTATGACGGCGAATATAAAGTAGCACATTAATTTGGTGATGTGCTCCGATTTGCCCAAGCCGGTAAATTCGGGGGTGCACACGGATTTGCGGGTGTCGTTGTATTAGGAGATGCAGACTAATTTCTGGTGTGAATGTGTACTGGTGGTACACATGGATTAGGGGTTGCGCATATGATGTGAGGGTGGTGTGGATCCGGGGATGTGCGCACATTTAGGGGTGTTGTGGTGAAAATGGGTGAATACGGAAAAGAGTGTGGAAGTTGATTCAGAGATGTGAAAACTCAAGGATGTTTTATTTACAAATACATTTGTAAGAAATATACTTTGAATATTGAACTCTGTTCTTCCTGTACTTTTAAATGTGGAGACAACTATGCTCTGAACTGTTTGAAAGGATTCTCGATCTGCGATAATCAATTTTGCAGGTAGAGGTGTCAGAAGATTTGATACTGCATGAAGATTTTGTGGTGAACACGGATTCGGGTGTTCATGTGGAACTGGGAATAGGTGCAGATTTAGGGGTTTGTTGGTGCATGTAGGTGCACACGGATTTGTGGATGTCGGTTGATTTGAGGTTGTGACGAATGTCAAAGTTGTTTCTGTTAACTGGGCGGAAAAGTTGCAGATGGAATGCAACGGCAGCCGCATAAATGAAAGAAAACAGTGAGTTGGGAGATCAGAGAGTACGTTTCAATCCGGAAATGAAGAGCGGCTTGATTTGAAATTCACGTGAAGTACGAATTAGTGAGAGGGAACGACAGCAGTGCAGCGACAATCAACAAACGGGAAACATTCAGTCGGATAGTATGAGAGTGTGTGTTTCATTCTCCACATGCCTGTCGCGGGTAGAGTGTTAAGAGGGGCGGTTCATTCTGTATCCACCGGTCTCCGGTGCGAAGTGAGAGTGTGTGGTTCATTTTGTAGATATCAGCCCCTGGTATAAACTGAGAGTGTGGGGTTCTGCCGGTGTCACTCTCTGGTTCAGTGAATTCATTCTGTAAATACCAGTCTCTGCTACAGTGTGAGAGTGTGGGTTTCATTCTGTATCTGTCAGTCTCTGTTACAGTGTGAGAGTGTGGGTTTCATTCTGTATCCACTGGCCTCCGGTGCAAAGTGAGAGTGTGCGGTTCATTTTGTAGATATCAGCCCCTGGTATAAACTGAGAGTGTGGGGTTCTGCAGGTGCCACTCTCTGGTTCAGTGAATTCCTTCTGTAAATACCAGTCTCTGTTACAGTGTTAGAGTGTGGGGTTCATTCTGTATCTGTCAGTCTCTGTTACAGTGTGAGAGTGTGGGTTTCATTCTGTATCTGTCAGTCTCTGTTACAGTGTGAGAGTGTGGGCTTCATTCTTCATCTGTCAGTCTCTGTTACAGTGTAAGAGTGTGGGTTTCATGCTGTATCTGTCAGTCTCTGTTACAGTGTGAGAGTGTGGGTTTCATGCTGTATCTGTCAGTCTCTGTTACAGTGTGAGAGTGTGGGTTTCATGCTGTATCTGTCAGTCTCTGCTACAGTGTGAGAGAGTGGAGTTCACTCTGTATCTTTCAGTCTCTGCTACAGTGTGAGAGTGTGGGTTTCATTTTGTGTTTTTCTGTCTCTGCTCGAGCGGAAAGCGTGTAGTCTCCGTCCAGAACCTGGGAACATCTGATACAGTGTGAGCGGCCGGATAATTTTCTCCATCTTTCCCGCTCTTCCTCAAATCAATTAAATATACTCAATCTAGTAAAAAAAGAAGTAATATAGATTCTGTATTCCCAGAACGGTTTGTTAGGACAAGCGTCTTCTGAAATCGTTTATGTTAAACCTGTGAAATGGACAATGCACTTATGAATGATGACGTGTTACGGAGCTGTACGCCCTGTGTAATAGAGTCATATGGCAAACAGACCGTTCGGCCCGACTTCGTTGCTCAACCACATAGAGCCAAGTGAGCAGCGCCTGATCTGAACCTTTCTATGGCTTGGCAACACAACTGCTTATATGTTGAATGAAAATAAACAGACTATTAAAATTAATTAATTTTAGTAAATAAGTGTAAGTACGTTCAGAATTTGATAGGAACAGACCTCTGGCAAGTAAGCGGGGAGAAGCCAGATTAAATGGCGTGGGGAGGAAAAAGAAGAAGCGAAATGTGTAAAAAGATAAATAGCTGAAGCGGAAGCCCTCTGTTAAGAGAAGACAGAGGAGCACAGGGAAAACGGAGCAGGACGGGGACGACGTGTGAGGTGATAGGCGGGTGAGAATAAACATGAGGACAGAGCGGTGAATAGAAGTAGAGGAGAGGTGGAGGGATGTTTTTAACTGACATTAAAGACATCAGGTTGTTGCTCCTACGTCTTGAGTTTATACTCACCGTGGAACAAGAATAAGCAATGGACAGAAAATATCGGGTCGGGATTGGGAAACAGAATTCAAATGTTTGGATACCAGAAAGCTCCGCCTTTCGCCGCTGGAGCGCTGGTGTTCGACGAAATGAAGCCCAGCTCATCACGGGCCTCGTCAACGTGGAGACGGCCGCAACAGATCAGGAGAAGTGTTACCTCACCTTGAAGACTTGTCCCGGGGAGCTGAATAGGAGGAGGTGAATGGCAGGTGTAGTAGGCTTGCCGCTTGCAGGGCAAAGTACCGTGAGAGAGATCAGTCTTGAGGGAGAGATGACAAAGGGAAATCACTCCTGAACGATCCCTCCCGACAGCGGAGTGATGGGGATGGGAGGTAGTGATTTGTTTCTTTGAGATATCCCTTTAAAAATATGGTCGGCCTATCCGCGCTCAACCTACTCTTCCCGCCGCCTTAGCAGCGACAGTGTTCCCCTTGTCCATACCTACCACACAATGTCACCCCGAGTTCAACATATTCTACACTGCAAATTCCACCATCATACCAAGAAACTTATGTTTATCTCTCCCCACCCTCGACTCTCCGCTTTCTGCACGTTTCAGGCGCAACGCCTTTTCATTCTGTCTGGGAAGCCTCCAACCTAATGGCGTGAATATCGAGTCTATTACCCGTAAAAATGCTCCTTTGCTGCTCTGTTCTATTCCCCACACTGGCCTCTTCTCACTTTCCTATCACCCCGTCGTGGTCCCCTCCTTCTTCCCTTTCTCATATGGTGCATTTTCCTCTCTCATCCGAGTCCTTCCTCTCCAACCCTTTAGCTTCCCTGTCCTGTTGGCTTCACCTGTCCTTCTTGCTCTTCTCCTTCCCCTCCACCAGCTTTTCTATTCTGCCGTCTTCACCCTTCCTTTCCGATTCTCAAGAAGGATATTGGACAGAAGCACCAACTGTTTTATTTGTTCACTTCCGTGAATACTGTCTAAACAACTGAGTTCCTCCAGCATTTTGCGTGTGCTGCTTTTAATATTTGGTGGTGAGATATCGTGCCGAAACTTCCGATTCCAATTTGTTATTGCAGTGTTCCTTTTGAGCCAGTGATGGCTCGCTGTATTTCAATGTTGAACTTGCGTTAAAAGCTGTTCCCTATTATGTTCAGGTTGTTAATCAGTATGGAAACTCACACTCATGTAATGAGTTTCAGAGGCCAGGAACTTCCCCCATTCTTGCAGCTACAACAATTTGGAACTAGTTACTGTTATGAACACCAGGTTGTCATTGTTCTCACTATGTGATTTTGAGATGGTCATGTGTCTAATATTACATTAGTTTTACGGCTCCGGGTTTTGACTCGGAAAGGAAAGGGTGCACCTGTTTAAAACAATTGGGCTGCTTACGGTATTGAAACCGAATGAACAGAGTTGCAGATGAGAACAGATGAGACTGTATCAGGACAGCATGAGTGTCAGCAAGTGTTGAAACCAGAGAGTCGTGTCCGTCCATCCAGGGAGAAGCTGGAGCAACACGGATAATCAAAGGACAACATTCTGACCTCCTTCTTCAAAGTAGAGAGAAGGACGCTGGTCAGATGGACCCTCAGTATCGGATCCGTTTCCAAATGAGAGTGAGAGGGGAAGTCAGCACCTGCTTCAGCTGCTGCCTGAACTTAGTCTGGCTGACGGCGTAAAGAGCGGTGTTCGTGCAGCAGCTCAGAAGTTGCAGCATGTAGCACAGTTCATTTAAAAACGTAGGTATCCTCAACCAATACGGGATGCGCACTGCATGAATCATTCTGTTCCATATTGCCATCACCCCGTACAACGCCCATAACAGGATGAAATTTCCCGAGACGACCAGCAGTAAAACGAGGGACTTTCTGCGGCTCTGCATCTCCGGGTCTCCGGAACTCTGACCACGGCTGGAAGCCCGGAGTCTGCCGCGGGCTCTACTGGCCAGTAAAACGTTCGTGATGGTGAATGCATTGAGCAGGATAACAACGAGGAACGGGATCACAGTCGAAAAGGCAATACGAGCGACATCGATTACTGTCCAGCCGAATGACCCTAGTACTCCCCATCTCTGCATGCAAGGCCACTTTAGGTTAGAGGAAGTATATACATCTTGTACCATGAAGAACCAGATAACGTTCTTTAAACAACTCAGTGCAGTCACTGTACTCAGAACCACAGCCGCCGTTCTCCCAGTGCAGTACTTAGCGTTTAGATCCTGGAAGCAAATGGCCACAAATCGATCAAAGGTGAAGGCGACGGTGAACCAAACAGAGCAATCTGTGGCGGCCTGCAATAAGAAGACGTGGGTTCTACACACGCGGACGTAATACAGGAAGGAAAAAACATCCGGAAATGCCTTCGGAATTTTCATCAATATAACGTCCAGGAAAACGACCGCTAGGTCAGCCGCTGACATGGCCATCAGATAGCGGGTGACTGTTTTCGAGAGTCCGCACTTTCCCCGTGATAGTATGACAATCGTCAGCACGTTCACTGTGAAAAGCAGAGGTACAGAAATTATACATCAGTTTGAGAGCATCATTGTAAAATTTACTAAGGAGAAAATCAAATACTTGCACGATTCAGAGGTAGCCGAATGATTCGCTGATTGGCGACGGACATTGGGTCAGTCAGGGATTAATATTCAATACGAATGCTAATTAGTGAAACTGACGTCACCAACTTTGCAGAAGACGCTTTGAAATCCTGTATCCGAGTGAGGACAAAAATGAGCGAATGTCGTTTGCATCATTTCTCTCCCCAAATAAAAATACAATCTGAGAGAAGCAGCAAATATTAAGTTCAACAATGAGCCAAAATTAGTCGAACAAATCAAGCTGATATTTGCCCCGGTTCACTGTAGTATCACCGATCTCTGTACATCATTGGAAACAAAGAGCCGTAGTCAATAAGGCCGAGCTGCTCCGTTCTGATCGAATACCATGGCTGCATGCAATATGGAATTAAGTTCAATAAAACTCATAACATTTCAGCTGGATGCGGTTCGGGGAAATGCCGTAGCCTTAAAATCCTCTACTGCTTTTGCTCCTGCGTTATCAAATCATGCATTTCACAAAAAGGCACGGATCTGATCAGTAATTGACCATACATCGGTCCCTTTGAAAGGGCAGTGTTTTGGGTGCATGGAAAATGCAGAAGGTACTTTTTTTTTCTTCATGAATTACTGTTTGGCCGCGCTGAATACATTGCGTGCCAACCGGCCTTTAGCGAGAAAGTCAGACATGGTTCAAGTCTTCGTGAGGAGCAGAGTCTGAGGTGCAGCACAGATAATGATTAGAGCTTCGCAAGGGGGACGGTGTGTAAATGAGACTTTTCTCCCTATACTAAGCCAGGATTGAACAGGTAATTACGGGTATATTATGTCCGGTGACAGAGAGAGTCAAAGTCTTTATCAGCCGAAGAACTTTGATTCTATAGAGGAGGCGCTGATCTGTGGTGTTTACTTTGAATATTGAGTAATGGAGAGGACAGAGGCTTGCACTGTGCTCAGAGTCAAAAACAAACAGGCGGATGCAGACGACCACTGCAGCTGCCGTGTGATATTGATGGAAGGTTGGTGCAGCGGGCAGGGACAGATTTTGGAATTGGCGCAAATTTAAGTTTACATTCACGATAGGTAAAAAAAAACACCAGAAAAGATATCGGCGCGTATCTTTGAAAATCCGCGGTGACTGGTGCCGTCTACACGATACACTGGAGCAACTCAACAAGGCTCGTGGACAATTTCCTAACCTACGACTGCAACCATCTAGAGATGTTCAGGAGCAGCAAAGCATGGCGATTCCGCTGCCTGGACATTTCCCTCTAAAATACGCCATTGTAACGCGGAAAGGAACATCGCAATTCCATTACAGTCTCTGAGTCAAGACCCTGGTACCGTCCCCCCAACAGCCATGTGTGATACCCAGTCCTCAAGTACATCAGCTGTTCCACAAGACAAATGACACATCCGTTCGCAAAGACAGGCAGGGATGGATAAAACAATGCTGGGTCAGCTTGAGAAATTCACGGCTCTTGAGCAAGTAAAACAGAAATTGAATGTAAAGATTTGACAGCATCCCTAACTGTCGGAAAAGAGAGTAAGTCATCAGTCTAACCGGGCGTTTTCAACATTTACCGAATATAAACGTGGAGTTAAGAATATATATCAAGCAAACAAAAAGGACCGTGTGTATTTGTGGGTAACATGGGGAGCAGTGGACGTGACATGCGTGTTGTGTGCGATAATAAGACTATGGCATAGCTACCGCTTGAAATATTTTCAGCATGAGACATCGACTTACCAGAGATGGCAACAACAGCAAGAATTGGGTAATAAATCGGAGCAAAGTTCCAGAGCGCGATTTGGATCCTCTGTGATAATGTTAGTTCATCTGAATGAGTTTTGAAATGAACAGCCCCATTGAAACGTTCTGATCCATTGGTGTAACTTTCCACTGAACTGATCCCAGATTCAGACCGAATCCGGAACTGTCCCACTCCACTCTCCAGAGCTTGTGCGTCGGAACTCCGATTCCCAGGTCTGTTGAGCAATGTCATTACCGGAGTCGATGCTCGTACTGACAATCATTGTAGGCAAACCCTATTTGTAATACAGAAGCACGCTCCAATGACTTAATCAGACCTCGTGGGTGTTCGCTTAATTAAACCCAGTGGATGAACAGGTGCTGTTAACCCCTGCATTGACAGTGAAATAAAGCGGCAAGGATACAGTGGAGGGAACAACATGTAAGGACCGGGGATTAAACTTATTTGTCAAGAGCATGCGGTAGAGAAACTATTACCGAACATTTTCTCCAGACGGCTGGCGCATTAGATGTTGTTTTTTTACGTACACGGTCTGTTGTTCACTTGTATAAGCGATCGGTGATAAACTTTCTAATGCTCAAGGACAGGATTAAAACCTCAGCTTTCCAAACGCACAATAAAAAGCCACATCTTATAAAACAAGAAAGCATGGAAACAACAAGGTGCCTGGGAAATTTCGGTGTCGAAACATGATAGAGCGTATGGCGGATAGTGATGCTCCACCAAGAATATTTGGTCTCCGGTTATACTTTATCTTGTACACTCGGATCTAAACTCAGCATCATCCCCCATCACACCATGCTCGCTTTCCATAAATTAGGATTCCATTTCATTACTCCTTTAATCATTGAGCGAGGGACAAGTAACATTTTTTTTTCTCAATTACTTTGCACCGTCAGAAGCTTCTGATTGTATTTCTCTCCCCTGAATCAACATTATTTGCAATGACGAGAAAATATGCAGATGCTGGAAACCCAAGCAGCACACGCAAAATTCTGTCGTAACTTAGCAGGACAGGCAGCATCTATGGAAAAGTGTGAATAGTGGATGTTTCAAGTCGAGGCCATTCATCAGTACCGGCAACAGCAAACTGAAGTCCCACACCAGCGGGCTCAAGAACAATTACTTCACTTTAACATTCGACTCCCAAATATGTAATTACTGCGGTTCAGCAGCATCCTGACCAACGTGATCACTTTGCAGTAAAATTAGCTGAGTTTATTCTAATTGTTACATACCATAAGACCATAAGACAATGAAGTCCAGTCAGGCCACATCGAGTCCGCTCCACAATCCCACCATGGCTGAGTCATAAGCCCTCTTAAACCCTATCACCAGTTTTCTCTCCTGATACCTTTGATATCCTTATTTCTCCGGAACCTATGAATTTCGGCTTTAAATATTCCCGGTGACATGGCATTTGGGCGATAATGTCTCTCGAATTAATCTGAATTTTTGAGGTGGTCAACAAGAAGTTGGAGGAATGCACGATGCCATGCATTGGATCCCTGAACATTGGCAAGCTCCCGCGAGATGGCCTGCTCCAGGGTGTTACAATGCACAGTGTCCGGAAATTGACATTGTGGTAGTTGACACAATGTGCAACGGGGCTGGGGAATGCCTTTATTTAGGATTGCAGGCCGGTGACCAGTGATAAGCCGATGTTGGGCCTTTGATAAATCGCTATACAGGTTCTGAATTATAGGTACCAACATCAACACCACGGAAGCATGACTCCTGTTCATCCTGTACACATCAGACTTCCAATATAACTCGGAGTCCTGCCATGTGCAGAAGTTCGCTGACGACACGGCCATAGTGGGGTGTGTCAGGAATGGACAGGAGGAGGAGTATAGGAAACTGACACAGGACTTTCTGATATGGTGCAACTCAAACTACCTGCGTCTCAATATCACCAAGACCAAGGAGATGGTGGTGGACTTTAGGAGATCTAGGCCTCATATGGAGCCAGTGATCATTAATGGAGAATGTGTGGAGCAGGTTAAGACCTACAAGTATCTGGGAGTACAGTTAGACGAGAAGCTAGACTGGACTGCCAACACAGATGCCTTGTGCAGGAAGGCACAGAGTCGACTGTACTTCCTTAGAAGGTTGGCGTCATTCAATGTCTGTAGTGAGATGCTGAAGATGTTCTATAGGTCAGTTGTGGAGTGCGCCCTCTTCTTTGTGGTGGCGTGTTGGGGAGGCAGCATTAAGAAGAGGGACGCCACACGTCTTAATAAGCTGGTAAGGAAGGCGGGCTCTGTCGTGGGCAAAGTACTGGAGAGTATAACATCGGTATCTGAGCGAAGGGCGCTGAGTAGGCTACGGTCAATTATGGAAAACCCTGAACATCCTCTAAATAGCACCATCCAGAGACAGAGAAGCAGTTTCAGCGACAGGTTGCTATCGATGCAATGCTCCTCAGACAGGATGAAGAGGTCAATACTCCCCAATGCCATTAGGCTTTACAATTCAACCGCCAGGAGTAAGATATGTTAAAGTGCCGGGGTTGATTGTATTTAATGTATTTAAGTAAACTACTTAAGAACCTTTGAAAAGCTGTTATTAATGCTTTTTGAGAGAGTGATTTAGATGCATATCATATTTTTACTGAGTTAAGTATTGTATGTAATTAGTTTTGCTACAACAAGTGTATGGGACATTGGAAAAAAATGTTGAATTTCCCCATGGGGATGAATAAAGTATCTATCTATCTATCTATCTATCTATCTATCTATCTATCTATCTATCTATCTATCTATCTATCTATCTATCTATCTATCTATCTATCTATCTAAATAGTTCCAGGGCATTAAATCGAAATCTGAAATAGAGACTTTGAATTTTCTGGCTGCCTAAACGTACGACACTGCTTCCTATCGACAGAATCGATAGTTTCTGGCAATGTATTGGATGACCGTAAAATTGCAAGCCTTACTCCGCTATTTAAGGAGGCAGCAGAAAGGAAACTATCGACCTGTTAGCCTGACAATAGTAGTTGGGAAGTTGTTGGAATTGATTGATGAGGATGAGATTACGGAAAGCCCGGGGGCACATTACAAGATTGGCCGAAGCCTGCATGGTTTTGCGAAAGGAAAATTCTGCCTGGAAAACCAACTGCAATTCTTTGAGGAAATTTCATACAGGGTAGAAAAACGAGATGCGGTAAACGTGGTGTATTTGGATTTTCAGGAAGCCTTTGACAAGGTGCCGCACATGAAGCTGTTTAGGAAGATAAGAGCCCAAGGACTTACAGGGAAGTTATTAGCGTGGATGGAGCTTGGCTGGTCGGCAGATAATAGAGAGTAGGAATAACGCGATTCTATGCTAGCTAGCTGTAGGTTACCAGTGGAGTTCCACAACGGTCGGTGTTGGAACAGTTACTTTTTATTATGTATGTCAATGATTTCGACTACGGTATTAATGGATTTGTAGCTAAACTTGCCGATGATACAACGATAGGTGGAGGAGCGGGTAGTGCTGATGAAACAGAGAGCCTGCAGAGACACAAATAGATTTGAAGAATGGGCAAAAAATTGGCAAATGAAATAAAACGTTGGAAAATGTAAGGTTATGCAGTTTGGTGGAAGAAATAAACGAGAAATCTATTAGATGGGGAGTGAATTCACAATGCAGAGATGCAAAGAGACTTGGGAGTCCTTGTTTAAAACGCCCTGATTCAAGGATGAATTGGTTGTGAAGAAGGCGAATCGAATGTTGGCATTCGTTTCTAGATATATAGAATATAAGTGCAGTGATATGATGTTGAGGATCTATAAGACACTCATGAGACTACACGGAGTATTGTGTGCAGTTTTGGGCTCCCAAATGTAGAAAAGATACACTGACAATGGAGAGGGTTCAGAGAAGATTCAGGAGAATGATTCCAGTAATGAGAGGGTTACCGTTTGAGGAACATCTGGCAGCTCGTGGGCTGTATTCTCCTGAGGTTCAGAAGAATGAGGGAGGATCTCATAGAAACATTCCAAGTGTTAAAAGACCTGAACAGATTAGACTTGGCAAAGTTATTTCCCATGGTAGGGGATTCTAGGACAAGAGGGCACGACTTCAGGATTGAAGGACGTCCATTTAGAACTGAGATGCGGCGAAATTACTTTAGTCAGAGGGTGTTCAATCTGTGGAATTTGTTGCCACGAACGGCTGTGGAAATCTGATCATTGGGTGCATTTAAGTTCGGACGGATAGTTTTTCGATTAGCCAGGGTATCAAAGGGTATGGGCTAAAAGCAGGGGAGTGGGATAACTGGATGAAGTGTATCTGCCCATGATTGAATGGCGGAGCAGACTCGTTGGGCGGAATGGCTTACTTCTGCTCCAATATCTTATGCTCTTATGGTCTTATATCACAGCAGAGGAGGCTTAGATGCGAACTGTTAGAGTTTTGGAATTTATGCATGACATTGACACGCTGAACACCGAAAGATTAAAAACAACTTGAAATTTTAGCAACCAAAGAGAAAAAAACAACAAAACCATTATTTTCACCATGGACGTCCAGTCCCTATATACCTCCATCCCCCACCCGGACGGTCTCAAAGCCCTTGGCTTCTTTTTGGATTCCAGACCTAACCAATTCCCCTATAGCACCACTCTCCTCTGTCTAGCGGAATTAGTTCTTACACTCAATAATTTATCCTTTGGCTCCTCCCACTTCCTCCAAACCAAGGGTGTAGCCATGGGCACCCGTATGGGTCCCAGTTATGCCTGCCTTAAAAAAAATCCTGACGAAGGGTCTCGGCCCGAAACGTCGACAGCGCTTCTCCTTCTAGATGCTGCCTGGCCTGCTGTGTTCCACGAGCACATTGTGTGTGTGTTGTTTGAATTTCCAGCATCTGCAGATTTCCTCGTGTGCATCTTCTGTAGTTGCCAGTTTGAGATGTTATGCAATGTCAACATTTATTTCGAGAGAACTAGAAAATAAAAACTAATGTGTAATGCTGAGCCTTTATAATGTTTTAATGTGATTATGGTTGAAATATAGTGAACGGTTTGGGTCCCTTATCTAAAATGGATGTGCCGGCATTGGAGAGAGTCCAGAGGACGGTCACGAGAATGATGCCTGGAAGAAAAGAGTTACATATGAGGAATATTTTAGGACCCTGGGTCTTTGTCGCTGGAATTTGTAAGAATGAGATCGGGATCTCATTGAATTCAATCGAATATTGTCAGGCGAAGATAGAATGGAGATGAAGGATTTTTGATGTAGTGTTAGCATCGATGGCCAGCGGGTATACCCTCAGATAAGGACGTCCCTTTAGAAAGGGACGAGAAAAAAGTTCTGTAGCCAGAAAGTTAAGGATTTGTGGAATTTATTGCCACGGATAGCCGAAAAGGGCAAATAATTGGGTACATTTAAAGCGGCGGTTTAAGAGGTGGACAGGTCGTAAGGGTCTCAAATGTGAGGAGGAGAAGGCAGGGAAATGGAATTGAGAGGAATGATATGTAAGACCGTAAGAGCAGAATTAGGCCATCTGGCCGATCTGGTCTGTTCCGCCATTCAAACGTGTCAGATCCTTTTTTATTCTCGCCTCATGAAATCCAGTTCCCAGCCCTCTCCCCGCAACCTTTGCAGTCATGTCCAATTAAAAACCCACCAACCTCTGACTTAAATACACCCAACGACCTGGCCTCCACAAATGGATGTGACAATCAATTCCACAAATTCACTACCTTTTGGCTAAAGAGGTTTATCCCTATCTCTGTTTTGAAAGGGCGCGCCTGTATCCTGACGTTGTGCCCTCTTGACCTGTACTCTCCCACCATGGGATTCACCCTTTCACACATCTACTCTCTAGTCATTTCAACACTCGAATAGTTTCAATGAGAACCCCCTCTCAGCCTTCTGAATTCCAGCGAGTACAGTCCCAGAGCCATCAAATATCTTTGTGAACGTCCTCTAGACTCTCTCCAATGCTGGCACGTGTTTTCTCAGATGAAGGACCCAGCACTGTTCACAATACTCAAGGTGAGGCCTCAGCCGTGATGAAATGGCGGAGAAACATCAATGAAAAAATAACCTAATTCTGTCCCTATATCTTGTGGCATTTAAGCCAAATTTGGTGATAAATTAATGCTGAATATTGCTTGTCATGATTCACATAGCAAACCATCCGGCGTCCCTGTGACAAAATTTGGAAGCTAGAATGCCATAAACTGACAGTTTCAAAGGTGGTTCCCCCCGATTAACGTTTCACGACGAGGATGGGATTCGAACCCACGCGTGCAGAGCACAATGGATTAGCAGTCCATCGCCTTAACCTCTCGGCCACCTCGTCTGCTCCCCTCCCTCTTGTGTTCCGAACTTCTGATTTTTTCCACAGCACTTAAAACTTCTGCTTAAGCTCCGCACATTTCTGTTCAGATTCTCTGCCGAATTGCTTTGCTCGCCGTGTTTACCAGAATTCACGGACCTGGATAAGGGCAGTTTAGAGAGATTTGTTCCAACCACACGAAACATGGAAATAGGTATTTTATGCATTTAGGGGCTGTGGACGTGCTGTGTAACGCGGAAAATCTATGAATGTTTTGAGTTGTAAAATGAGATAAATTTATGTTGAATTAAATAAAATGTCAATAGCTTTGTTCCCATGTTGCTCGATTTCAAGTAAACAGATATTATAGGAATTTGCCATCTGGTTCGAGAATGACGATTTTCCGGGTATCGGGCAAATGCAATAACCCGATAACTACCACATTACAGGCACGCTGAAGGGCAAGTCAGGCTGTGCGCAGCCGCAGATCCGAACACCCTAACGCTTACCCGACACAAACACATGGCTGTTCGGTTCCGGAATACCAGACTAACGGCGGAAGTATCTAAAGGAGTTCGCGTTCACTCTATCAATAGTGTATCGAAAGTGGAGGACCATTGTCACTGATTCCAATCGCAGAATATAACGCCGCTGCAAAAGACAGTGTCATGTGCCTTTGAGAATTCCCTTCTGTGTGACAGAAGCGGAATATTGAACAGCCCAAAGCAGGAATGCATGGAGAGATATTGACACAACAATGGTCGAATGTTCACCTGGGATGAAATCACTGCTTGCGAGTACTTTTAGCTCGGTCAGGAAATCATTTTACAGGTGGAAACTCCTTGCAGCATTCCGTATGTTCCCCATTTTCCCCCTTGGCCTTTCTCACAGAATACGGCCGTGTGGCCTAATGGGTAAGGCGTCTGACTTCGGTCCTTCATTGGTGGAAGTCATCAGAAGATTGCGGTTCGAGTCCTGCCAGGTCATTTTAACAAACGGGCGGATTCGGTTCCATTCTGTCTTTCCCTCTCTGCAGCAGGGCTATCTCAGTTCCGCGTGGGGATTAGTAAGAGTGCCCCACCCTCGGAGGAAACGTTGTGCACAGCATCTAAGATTATGTGTCTAGTCGGTGTAGTATTTCTGCAGACACTTTAACAAACAATTGGTTGGAGTTTCTCAGACATTCAGGAGGAGCTGCTGCTGGGAAGGTGAAGTTTATTTCACTTCCAGCTGTGTCTCCGAGCACACCTTATCGGCAAGAATTCACCACCCAGCACTGACAGTACATTCTCTTGTCTCCAACCCTCTTCTTCTCCTCTTCTTCGACACAATGCGCTGGTTCTCTGCCTGCTCTGGGTTATCCTCATCATTAATTCCCAACTAGACATCAACCGCCTCAACATCAGGAATACTCACTTCTCCTCGCACCTTACCCTCACTGAATGCACTGCCCTCCCAAATCTCAACCCCATCCCCAAACTTACCATCAATCCAGCAGACAAAGTGCTGCTGTTGTGGAGTGGCGGACTGATCTCTACCTTGCTGAGACAATGCGTTAACTCTCATACCTACACTTTGAATAATCCCGACTCCGGACGATCGGAGAACTGTCTCCGACATTATCATTGAAATCATCAGCTCTGGTGAACCTCTATTCACTGTTGAAAACTCATGGTTCCATTGCCCTGAACTGCTCGGTTCTACCTCCTACTCGATTCACAAGTCTGAATGTCCTGATAGGCCTATTGACTCGGCGTGCTCCTACCCCACTGATACTGTGATATCATAGGTCCAATCCAGTCTATGCCCATGCTTCAGTCCCTTCCCACATGCATTCGTGAACCTTCCCGTGCTCTTGATCAACTCACTGACCTTCAGTTCCCCGGCCCTGACTGTCTCATTTACTCCATTGATGTCCCGTTCTCCATCAAAAGGGCCTTAAAACTCTCTACAGTTCTCAAGGAAAGAATCACCCCAGTTCCCCTCCACCTTACCATCCTCCGTCTGGAAGAACCAGTCCTCACCAGAACAGTTTCTCCTTCGGTTCCTCCCACTTACTCCAAATTCAATGAGTAGCCGTGGACACTCGCATGAGTCACAGATATGTCTCTCTTTTTGTTACCCAAGTAAAACAATCCATGTAACAAACCTTCCCCGGTAACGCACACCAACGCTTCCACCGCTACGTCGATGAAAGTATTCTGCCGCTTCATGAGCTCCACAATTTCATCCACTTTGCCTCCAACTTCCACCCTGCCCTGAAGCGTCTCACTCAATGCAAGCAAAACAAAGGAAAGAGACACCAGAGGTCCATGAGCCTCTGAGTCCTCATCAGAGGATCAGAGAGGGAGAGCAACTTTACATTCCTGGGTGTTACTATTTCAGTGGATCGGCCCTGTACCCGTCACAAGTGCAATTGTGAAGAAAGCACGGCCGCGCCTCTCGTTTCTTCGGAGTCTGCAGAGATCGGTCTGGCATCTAAAACCTTGACAATCTCTGTAGATGTGTGAAACAGAGTGCATCGACTCGCTGCCTCAAGGCTCGGTATGAGAACATCAATGTCATTGAACGCAAGTTTCTACAGAATGAGACGAGTTCGGCCCAGTTCATGTCCGGTAAAGCTCTCCCACTATTGAACACATTGCTCTCTGAGGAATTTGCCAATGTTTATTTGGTGGGCGGTGGGCGCTAATGCTTTTTGCTGAAACGTTTGGGGGCGGGGACGTTGATGCCTTTGCTGTTGCTTGTGCTGCTTTATTATTCACCTTAACCCCCATGTCCCTGCCTTCTGCCCGTGACCTTTGACGCCCTGACTGAGCATAAACCTATCAACTTTTGCTTTATGAAAACCCAATTGATCCGCCTTTACAGCCGTCCATAGGAATGATTTCGCTACATTCAGCAGTCTGATCGCAGAATTCTTTCCTCATCGTTCTTCTAAAGGGGCGCCCTTGTATTCTGAGGCAGTGCCGTCTGGTCCTAGACTCCACCGACGAGGCGAATTATTCCCACCACATCCACACTCTCGGCGTCTTTCAATATTCGATAGCTGCCAATAAAATTCACCCTCATTAATCAAACGCTTCTCACACGTAAACACTCTTCAATGGTGACGGGAGAGGTTTGGCAAAGGAAGTGAAGACATTGCTGAGCTTCTGGACAGGATATTTGTGTTTTCCCTGGCCACGGAAGTAGAACTAGACGATAAGAACATGGCAAATGTTATTCGTTTGTTGAAGCAAGATAATAGGGATACTCGTTGGAAGTATAGACCAGTGAGTCTTTCATCAGTAGTGGGTAAACTATTGTAGAGGATTATTGAAGATGGAATTAATGAGTACTTGGAGAAACGTAGTCTGGCTACGGATAGACAACATGGCTCTTTGAGAGGTAAGTTGTCCTATATGAGCCAGATTGAATTATTTGTAAAAGTGAAAATAAAACAAACAGAAGAAACTGAATAGTCGATGTAGGTGTATTAATTCAGAGAGTCAGGGGGCATGGGATATAGGTAATCCTGCGTTGAATCAGAATTGGCTTCCTAACAGAAGGCAGGTGATGTAGTAGATAGAATGAATACTGGCTGGAAGACAGCGGACAGCAACGTCCCGCTAGGAGGGTGGAAATTTTGGGACATTTTACAACTGTCGGACTCTGCAGTTACAGTGTTCCGAGAAATAGGGCTGAGGGAAATAATCGATTTAATGTGAACACCCAGCAGCAGCTGGATAATTAATGGAATTAGGGCTGATGACATAAGCAAAACGCTGAGCTATTGACTATACCGCCACGTTATCTAAACTGACCTGTCATTTACATATTACAGAGCAGATGCTACAATGACAAAACAATCTTTTCCAATGGAGACCTACAACTTAAAACCAGCAATTAAAAGTGTTCAGAGCAGCTTCTGGTGCTCATTAAAGTAACCAGCTTTCCAAAATGACAATTCCGAATTCCCAATACCTCTGAATCGTGGTTTTATCGTATCGGGTGTAGATACGCTCATATTTCGATCCATTTAATCCTGAATCCACATGGCCGGTGTGAAATCCGTGTCTCATTCTGAAATTAATAACAAACGAAACATACAAAACTACACAAACTAAAAACACAGCGAGGGCAAAGCAAACACCAGCGCACACACTTGTCTTCCATCTCCCCCCCCCCCCCCCCCGATCCTCATCACATTATAAAGGGGTTGTATTGAGAGTATCCTGAGCAGCTGCATCACTGCCTGGTTCGGAAATTGCACCATCTCGGATCGCAAGACCCTGCAGCGGATAGAGAGGTCAGCTGAGAAGATCATCGGGGTCTCTCTTCCCGCCATCACGGACATTTACACTACACGCTGCATCCGCAAAAGAAACAGCATTATGAAGTACCCCATGTTCCCCCCATACAATCTCTTCTCCTTCCTGCCATCTGGGAAAAGGCGCCGAAGCTTTCGAGCTCTCACGACCAGACTATGTAACAGTTTCTTCCCCCAAGCTATCAGACTCCTCAGTACCCAGAGCCTGGACTGACACCTTGCCTTATTGTCCTGTTTATTATTTATTGTAATGCCAGCACTGTTTTTGTGCAATTTATGCAGTCCTGTAGTGCAGTGTAGCTTTGTACTGTGTCATATAACACCATGGTCCTGAAAAACGTTATCTCATTTTTACTATGTACTCTACCAGCAGTTATGGTTGAAATGACAATATAAGTGACTCGACGACTTAATTTTCAAAATATCGCAGAAAATGACAATAAACAGCAGGTGCAGGCGCAGGCCATTCGGCCTTTCTAGCCAGCACTACCATTCACTGTGATCATGGCTGATCATACACAATCAATACCCCTTTCCTGCCCTCTCCCCATATCCCTTGACCCCACTATCCATAAGAGCTCTATGTAACTCTCTCTTGAAAGCATGCAGAGACTTGGCCTCCACTGCCTTCTGGGGCAGAGCTTTTCACATATCCACTACTCTATGGGTGAAAAAGTTTTTCCACATCTCTGTTCTAAATGGCCTACCCCTTATTCTTAAACTGTGGCCTTTAGTTCTTGACTCACCCATCAGCGGGAACATGCTTCCTGCCTCCAGCCTGTCCAATCCCTTAATAATCATATACGTTTTAATCAGATCCCCTCTCACCCTTCTACATTCCAGTGTATACAATCCCAGTCGCTCCAATCTTTCAACATATGACAGTCCGGCCTTTCCAGGAATTAACCTTGTGAATCAACGCTGCACTCCCCCAATAGCAAGAATGCAGTTCCTCAAATGTGGAGACCAAAACTGCACACAATACTCCAGGTGGGGTCTCACCAGGGCCCTGTACAGCTGCAGAAGGACCTCTTTACTCCTATATTCAATTCCTCGTGTTATAAAGGACAGCATGCCATTAGCTTTCTTTACTACCTGCTCTACCTGCATGCTTGCTTTCATCGACTGATGTACAAGAACACCCAGATCTCGTTGTCCTTCCCCTTTTCTTGACTTGACTCCATTTAGATAGTAATCTGCCTTCCTGCACTTGCCACCAAAGTGGATAACTTCACATTCATCCACATTAAACTGCATTTGCCATACATTCTCCCACTCACCTAGCCTGTCCAAGTCACCCTGCATTCTCATAACATCCTCCTGACATTTCACACTGCCACCCAGCTTTGTATCATCGGCAAATTTGCTAATGTTACTTTTAATCCCTTCATCTAAATCATTAATGTATATTGTAAACAGCTGCCGTCCCAGCACCGAACATTGCGGTACCCCACTGTTCACAGCCTGTCATTTCGAAAGGGACCCATTAATCACTACTCTTTGTTTCCTGTCAGCCAGCCAATTTTCAATCCATGTCAATACTCTGCCCCCAATACCATGTGCCCTAATTTTGCCCACTAATCTCCTATGTGGGACTTTATCAAAAGCTTTCTGGAAGTCCAGGTACACTACATCCACTGGCTGTCCCTTGTCCATTTTCATAGTTACATCCTCAAAAAACTCAAGATTATTCAAGCATAATTTCCCCTTCATAAATCCATGCTGACTCGGACTGATCCTTCCACTGCTATCCAAATGTGCCGTAATTTCCTTTTTTATAATTGACTCCAGCATCTTTCCCACCACTGACGTCAGGCTAACTGGTCTATAATTCCCTGTTTTCTCTCTCCCTCCTTTCTTGAAAAGTGGGACAACATTAGCCACCCTCCAATCCGCAGGAGCTGTTCCTGCATCTATAGAACATTGGAAAATGATTACCAATTCGTCCACGATTTCTACAGCCACCTCTTTAAGTACCCTGGGATGCAGACCATCAGGTCCCGGGGACTTATCAGCCTTCAGACTCAACTGCCTGTCCAACACTGTTGCTTGCCTAATATAAATTTCCTTCAGTTCATCCATTACCCTAGTTCCTTTGGCCACTATTACATCTGGGAGATCGTTTGTGTCTTCCCTGGTGAAGACAGATGCAAAGTACCTGTTCAACCCATCTGCCATTTCCTTGTTTCCCATAATAAATTCACCCGTTTCTGTCTTCAATGTCCCAATTTTGGTCTTAACATTTTTTTGCTTTTCACATACCTAAAGAAGCTTTTACTATCCTCCTTTATATTCTTGGCTAGTTTACCTTCGTACCTCATTTTTTTCTCGGCGTATTGCCTTTTTTTTAATCTTCTGTTGCTCTTCAAAAGTTTTCCAGTCCTCCGGTTTCCCGCTCATCTTTGCTATGTTATACTTTTTCTCTTATTTTTATACTGTCCTTTACTTCCCTGGTCAGCCACTGAAGCCTTTACTCCCTTTAGAATCTTTCCTCCTCTTTGGAATGAACCGATCCTGCACCTTCTGCATTATTCCCAGAAATACCTGCCATTGTCGTTCCACTGTCTTCCCTGCTAGGGTATTGTTCCATTGAACTTTGGCCAGCTCCTCCCGTGTAGCTCCATAGTTCCCTTTGTTCAACAGCAAAACTGACACATCAGATTTTCCCTTCTCTTTCTCAAATTGTAGGTTAAAACATTATATTATGGTCACTACCTCCTGGCGGCCCATTTACCTCGAGGTCACTGATCAAATCCGGTTCATTGCACAACACTAAATATGGAATTGCCTTCTCTCTGTTAGGCTCCAGTACAACCTTTTCTAAGAATCCATCTCGGAGACACCCCACAAACTCCCTTTCTTGTGGTCCAGTACCATCCTGGTTTTCCCAGTCTACCTGCATGTTGAAATCCCCCATGACAACTGTATCATTACCTTTGCGACATGCCAATTTTAACGGTTCATTCAACTTACACCCTACATCCAGACTACTGTTTGGGGGCCTGTAGATAAACACCCATTAGGTTCGTTCTATCCTTAGAATTTCTCAGTTCTATCCATACTGTCACATCCCCTGATTCTATGAACCCCCTCGCAAGGGACTGAATATCATTCCTCACCAACAGAGCCACCCCACCCCCTCTGCCCGACTGTCTGTCATTTTGATAACATGTATATCCTTGAATATTCATTTCCCAGGCCCTGTCCGCTTGAAGCCATGTCTCTGTTATTCCCACAACATCGTACTTGCCAATTTCCAACTGAGCCTCAAGCTCACCTCCTTTATTCCTTATACGTCGTGCTTTCATATAGAATACTTCTAAGTCGTTACTGCCCTCACTTTTCATATCAATTCCTATTTCACTTGGCCATACTGTATGATCTCTCCTTGAGCTTTCTGCTCCATTCATTCTGTTGTCCTCTTTAATTTTTCTTTTTTAACTTTCCCTTGAACTCCATCTTTATATTTCCAGTTCATACCCTCTCCACACTACTTAGTTTAAACATATCCATGTTGCAGTGGCAAACCTGCCTGCCGGAATGCTGGTCCTCCACCTATTAAAGTGCAACCCATCCCTTTTGTACAATTTACCCTTACCCCAAAACATACCCCAGTGGTCTAAGAATGTAAATCCTTGCTTTCTGCACCAGTTCCTCAGCCACACATTCTGATTCATTATCTCCCTGTCCCTGACCTCTCCAGCACGAGGAACTGGAAGCAAGCTGGAGATAACCACCCTGGAAGTCCTGCTTTTCAGCCTTCTTCCGAGTTCTCTGAAGTCCCACTGCAGAATGTCCTTCCTTTTATTCCCGATGTCATTTGTGCCGACATGCA